>NC_048312.1:13292609-13504252 GCF_013100865.1 Trachemys scripta elegans
GGGGGGGGCTGTCAGGGGGTGGGGAGTGGTTGGATGGGGCGTGGGAGTCCCAGGGGTCTGTCTGGGGGTGGGGGTGTGGATAAGGGTTGGGGCAGTCAGGAGACAAGAGACAGGGAGGCTTAGATAGGGGGTGGAGTCCTGGGGGGCAGTTAGGGGCAGGGGTCCCAGGAGGGGGCAGTCAGGGGACAAGGAACGGGGGGAGGGTTGGGGGTTCTGGGGGGGCGGGGCTCCTCCCGTCCTCTTTTTTTGCTTGCTGAAATATGGTAACCCTATCTTGTGCTAGGTGCTATACTTACACACAATAAGAGACCGTTGCTGCTCAGAAGAGTTTAGAGTCTAACCAGACAAAACAGACAAAAGGCGAAAGAAAAGGAATTGCTATTATGCCCCTTTTACAGATAAAGAAATGAGACAGAGACAGCATAAATGATTTGCTCACACTCACACAGAGAAGTTTTTCTAGAGCTTGGAACTGAACTCAAATCTCCTAAGTCCTAGCCCAAGATCTTTATATAACAAAGCCACCTTCCTCTCTTAGCCAGTGAAGTGTTAGTTATGCTCTTCTCGTGTCATCTTGGAGCAGATGGTGGGGTCAGTTGCAGAGCTGGTTGGGAATTTTTCAATAAAATATTTTTTCATCAAAGAATGTCAATTAGTTGAAACTGAAACTTTTAGTGGGAAAGAGTTGGTTTCAGTGAAGTTCTCAACTTGAAAATGTTTTTGAATAAAAACTTCAGGTTTTCAGAAAATGCCGTTTTGGCATTTTTGACATGAAAAAATCCAATTTTCCACTTTGAGACAACTCGTTGTTTTGAAATAAGCTAACAAAATTAAAATAAAACATTGCAAAAGTATTGAAATGTTTTGACCCGAACTTATTCTTTTGGAGGTGTGTTTTGTTTTGTTTTGTTTTTGTTAGAAAACATTTTTGAACTTTTGAATTTTTGTCCCAATTCAGGACAAATCTCAAGAAATCTTTGAGGAAGGGAAAATAGTTTCCCACCCACTTCTATTCAATTGTCATTTTCTCCAAATCCAGTTTCTCTTCCCTTAGCCTACACAAATTAAGAACAGCGAGGGAGGGAGAAGTTACATCTTCTGTTTGAAGAGATGGTGGCATCCATCCTTGGCAAGGGTGTCTCAAGCATGAATCACTGTAGGGTGCTGCACACCATACTTGGTATAGAGCAGCTGGGGACAGGAAAACTAGTAGCATGGATTGTCCTTATTTCTAGAATGAAATAATCTAGATTGAGCATTGTGAATAAGCCCTGAGAAAGTCATTGGTGGGTCTGCCACTCTTTAGGCAAAGCAGCAATAGGGCGTATTTAGCTGCAGAGAGCTCCCACCATTGTCCTAAATGTTTTGAAGCTCAAGATGATTATTCATCTTTTTAAAAAAGAGTTTAAGTACAGTTATTGCTATAGCTAAATCACTGAAGGCTTCCCCTGGACTGATCCCCTTCTCCAACTCTTTCACCCACATCTACAAAGTTCTGTGCCCTTTTCTTTGCCTTTTGTCTTCCAGTGCATTCACCAGGAGGGCAACAGGGAAGCTGATTTAGTTAGGTCTGCAGTATACGAAAGGTTCTGCTACAACTAGAGGATAAATGATACTGTCTCCATGGCTGTGGAGGAAACCAAATTAAACCCCATGGTCCCTGGCAGTCGACGGGCTGACGTAGGGCTCCATGTCACAGGTGATTTCTCAGGAGCAATTTGTGTAGCTAATTGCTGTCACCAATGTTTTTCCTATGCAAAGGGACAAATAAAGCAGCAGGAGCAAACACTGATGACAGCATTCAGCCCGGCTTTCAGACCACACTTCCCAGCAGATGGGATAAGAGTTAAGTCTCTCTCACTGTGGTCTTTGGTAGCTAATATGTTCCTAGCAGTTGAGTTACTGAATCTGGGAGCTACATTTAAACAATGTGAAAAAGCAGCATAAGCAATTTTCCCTATTCTAATACTGTGCAATCGTGCTAAAATGAGCCAACCATGTACGAGGGCAAGGAGACAACTGACTAGCCAGAGAGAGACCAGGAACCAGAGGCCTGGCTCTTTGAAAGAAATGGCTGATTTTGCTCTCCTAGCAAGCATAAGAAAACCTAGAAGGGAGTTGTGTAAGTGTGAGCCCACTTAACCCAGTGCATCAATAGGGACTTGAGAACTCTCTGTCCTTGAAGGGTGTTGGGAAACTGGGCAGTCAAGCATCAGTGGTAAGCAGAAATTGACTCACAGCATTAATCTTACCAAAATAAGTTAATGGTGTATTGACCATGGTAAAAGCCTAAATCAATGTCAGTTCTTAGTGGCGTGGTAGATCAATATGTCTTTTGATACTGATAAAAAACACAGGAGTCATGTATTCGCAGTAATATAAAGTTCTCCTCTGCAGCTCCTTCTGCATTGACTGGAGACAAGAATGGGAGTAAGTGGAAGGCCTCCTTGGAGATGATCAGGCACTGGGCAGAGAGGTGGTGGTTAGGTTTCTTATGGGCCATACTACTCTAGATTATAAAAAAATATATGTGCTTGACTCTATGTACATACACTGAGGTCATTGGCAGAGAGGTGGCTAAACATGAGGGGGAGAGAGGTGGGCGTAAACCCATCCACCCTTCCTCTTAAATAAATAAAAATCAGGACTGTCCTCTGAAAATCATGGGCAACTCTGAATGGTTTCGTTCTCCTCCACTGAACAAAGCTTGACTTTTTCTTGTGCAGCAAGAGCCAGCGTAGCTGCCACTCATTTATACAATGTTCAGTCTGTGCCCTGTTATTACCAGCAATTTTCATAGCAAGAATGCGGCACAGCTTTGAGAATCGAGTTTTTACATACAAGCTTGCGGTAGAGAGCTCGTTCATTGCTTCTTGGCATGTGGCACTAAACTGGTGGCTCTTGGTTTGGTTTTAGTGATTTCTTGGCAATGAAATGGAAGATATTTGGTTTTCTTTAAGAGCACTTAGTGTTCCTGCAAGATGCCGGAATGGCAGCTCTGACATATTCTTTTTGTCCTCCCAATAGGAACAGTACGCACAGCCGCCCTGCCAGTGGGCTTTACCCTGCGCTAAAGGTAGCGACTGAGAGGGGAAAGTCAATTTTCATGGACCATTCAGTACTTGGTCTCTCTGCTGATCTTGCCAATAACGGGGGAATTATAGCTGTAATGGGAAGTTCTTCATTAAGAGCCTGACGCAAAACCCATTGGAGTCAATGGGGGACTTTCCACTGACTTTGGCTCAGGCCCTCGGGAATGTACGAAGACTCCCAAATTCATTTTGCATTGGTGACCAAAGAACCAACCACTTCTGGTCAGGGGAAGGGTTGAACAAGTAGCCTAGACTTGAAAGGCTCCCTGTGCCGTTATCAATGGGATATTATATTTTTAAAAGGGGCTTTTTTAAGTTTATATGTATATATACACACACAAAGGCCATTGGTCTCCTGGAAATGGCCATTTTAGTGTGGGTCAAATTATTTTTGGCCCAAATCTGTTGAACAGTTTCCCATTCTGTGGCTCTTGATGCCTCAGAAGAAATAAAATAGAGAGATATACCTATCTCATAGAACTGGAAAGAACCCTGAAAGGTCATCGAGTCCAGCCCCCTGCCTTCACTAGCAGGACCAAGTACAGATTTTTGTACCAGAGCCCTAAGTGGCCGTGTAGTAGGATCGCGCCAGGGCTCTACCCTCCGGGACGGAGGGGCGCCACACCGGCTCACTGTAGCCCAGACAGTCAAAGCTCAGGTCCCTTTACGCAGGGGCTGAGCGGCCCACAGTTCAGGGAGCTCAGGCCCTTGGATGCAGGGGCTGAGCAGACAAGCAGTTAAGGAGCCCAGGGTCCTACACCTGAGCGTTGGGTGAGGGGGAAGCCTGCCACCCGTGAGCAGGGGTGGCACGGGGGAACGCAGGCCCACCCACTCCACTGCGTTCCAGCCCGGGGCCCTAGCAGCAGTTATTGCCGCTGCTAGTCAGTGGGGTATCCTGACCGAAACACACTGACATCAGTTCACAGGCCTCTGCAGCCTGACCGGGGTCGGCTACCCCCGGGCTACTTCCGTGTTCCCCCTCGGGGCCTACCTCGTTGGCGATGCCGGGTTCGGGCCAGTCCAGCAGCATCGGTTCCTCTGGTGCAGGGCTTGGGGGCTGGTCCGGCAGCTCTTCCCCAGGGTAGCTGGCACAGGGCAGGCTTGGCCAGTCCTCCTTGGGGTAGCGGGTCCAGGGCAGGCTTGGCCAGTCCTCCTCGGGGTACCTGGCTCGACCAGCGCGGCAGGGTAGCAGGCAGCTCGCGGCTGTCTCCCAAGCTGGAGCTCAGCCCGGGACGTCTGTTCTCTCTGCCGGCCTGGGCTCCACTGAACTCTGCCGGCGGGCTTTTATACTTCCAGGTCGGGGCCGTGACCTCGGAGGGGCGGGCCCCGGACCCGGTGGCTCGCCCACGCTGGGGTTAGAGGAGGCTCGGCCCTATCGGAGACGGAGGGGCGCCACACCGGCTCACTACAGGCCCCCTCAAGGATTGAACTCACAACCCTGGGTTTAGCAGGCAAATGCTCAAACCACTGAGCTAGCCTTCCCCCCTGTTTATAAACTGTGCTGCTCATATCTCACTTTGGTGACATTCTTGTTCATGTTGCCTGTCAGCTGATTAGGAGAGTTGAAGAGAAGCTCTTTCAGTGTGTGTGACAGGATGGTTTCCCTGGAAGCCCGTTGTAATTTTGTGTCTTCCTGAGTTTCCTCTGTTTAAGCTTTGGGCTCATCTGCTGGGGGTCTTGGGTGATTGCGGCTACTCTGAGAGCTGCCTGGAACTTTAGCTAATTGGTAATCATTTCATAAATTGCCACCTGGTTCCTATTAAGGAGCCTGATCCAACTCCTACTGAAGCCACTGGAAAGACTCCCACTGACTTTAATGAGAGTTGGGTTGGCCCTAAATCAGATGATGGTGAAGATGAGATATAAAACCACGTGAGCCTCTAATCTCTCTTCAGTGGAACCCACCAGCTTTGGTTTGCTTGAGTCTCAGTGAACCTCAGTGGCTGGTTTGCTTCTCATGGTTTTAATGATTTGAGGTTCCAAAACTCATCACGAAACTCGGAACAAAACAATGCAAACCCAAGTGAAGTGCATCGAATCCAAGAACACTGGGCTGTCTCCACCCCACCCGTGGCTCCCTAGCACCTCCCCACCTATAGACATTTTCAGGGAGCAGATGAAGGCCCCTGTGCCCATCTTCAATCACTGGAGCCATGCCGTCTCTGCATCTGCAGCGTTTGGGGCACTAGCCTGCCACTCCCCAAACCCCCAAGATATCTTCCTTGAATGAACTGTCCGTTCCAGGTCCCACTGCTGCCTCTCCACTTTCAATCTACCTCTTTCTTAGGCTTGAGATGTTCCCTGAGTGCCCTCATGGTAAGAAAGCCCCGGTTTCCTGGTTATCAGGCTGTGTTTTCTGGGATGTCTCAGGCCCAAGAATAGAATAAGTCAGTAACAAGAAGGCAGTAGCAAGTCCCAGTGGATTAACTGAGGCCCTGTTGCTAAAGGAAGAGTGAGTAGGCAGGCAGGCAGAAGTTTTACCCTGAGGATGTGGAGAGGAATGGGTCTACCTTGCCAATTCCAGCACCATCCAAACACTGTAGAGGAGAGGGTGGGACCCCAGGGAACCTAACTCCTGCCCCAAAGTCAGAACTATGTAGAGATGAAAAGCGGGTGAGTTCTATTTCGCTCTTTGTTATTCAGCTCCCTTAATCCTCAGCAAGTCTCCCCACAAACAGTTCTCTGCTAACAACCAACAGTCCAAAGGGAGACTAAAGGATAGCTGCATAGGCCCATGTTTTATAGCTGCTGTTGCCATGATCAAAGATAGCTTGCAGCCGGATGGGAAAATTAAATGTCAGCATTGGAATGCATGAAGGTCACTGGATTCCATTACTTAAGTAATGTATACAGATCCATTCTGACACATTCATTTGTTAACATGGACCACAAAGTTCAATGAGGAACTCAGGTGTAGACATGTAAATGGGAAAGACTTCTCCATGCAGAACCGATGGGACCTTCAGACCCTGTCATTCTACCTTTTTTTATTTCCCCCTTCTCCTTGCTTTACAGGACTGGCTGACTAAATTTGGCTACCTGCCTCCTCCAGGCCCTGTCACAGGACAACTGCAGACCCAGGAAGAGCTTGCAAAAGCCATCACAGCCATGCAGCAGTTTGGAGGCCTAGAAGCAACAGGGATACTAGGTCAGTCGAAAACAAGCACTTTCTTCTTCTGTTTCATTTTGATGATCAGCTGCAGAGATGTCTCTTAATAAGATTGGGGAGGGAGGTGCGTTCTCCTATACCACTGAGTCTGCAGAAGGATGACTGTGCCGGTCCCAGGAAGATCTAATGTGAGTGCAACAACGTACGGCCCAGTTTGCAGTTATAAGGAGTAATTACATGGCTCAGGTGCTTTGTTGCCTTGCATTTTCAACAACCTGAGGCGGGCAATTATTTCACTAGCCCATATGCCCATGGGGGTCTTATTGTGCTCAGAATAGCTCTTGATGTGTTTAAAAAAGGAGAGAAACCATCAGAACTGCTGGGTTGGTTGGGTTTTTTGAATCATTGATTACATCATCCAACTGAGGAAAAATAAGCTAATTAATCGCCCAGATTCATATATTGAACTATTCTATTGTTATCCTTCTTTTTGACAAAGAGGAGTGGGGGTGGAAAGATTGTTTCTAAAAGACCGACTCCCGGCTGTTCTTTTTGTCTTTTTCTCCTGCTCATTATACTGGTTTGCATTGAATTCTTTTTGAAGACCGCTAGGTTTTTTGGCTTTTCACTTTGCTAAGAAAGCCAGAGTTATTGTCAGGCTCTCAGCCATATTAATTTGCAGCTGCAGAAGGATGGGCTCATGGCTTAACCACAGGGTTTAGGGGTTTGGGATTCTATTCCTAGCGACTTTCTGTGTGACTGGAGGCAAGTCCTTAGCCTCTTTGCGCCTCGGTTTCCCTTTCAGTGACATTGGATTAATTAATGGTTGTGAAGTGAGAGCCTCAGAAGGAAGGAATTATAGAATTATGAAAGATTACTGTTGTTGTTGTTGATTAGACACTGAGCGCTCCTGTGTATCCTAGTGTTCCTCCGCCTCTTCGAGAAAAGTAGTTGCTCTAGTTAAAAACATAACAAGTCAATTATTTTCTTGCCTTATTTATTCCCACCCAAAGCAGTTCAGAGTCTTACCATAAGGTTCACCACACCTGAGCCCTCCAATAGACTTCTCCCTGAGCTCCAGGGATGGGATCTAGGAAACTGATCCAGCTCCTGTTGAAGTCAATGAAACGACTCCCTTGGAGGTCCGTGGGAGTTGGATCAGACCCCCGAAGTGCAAGTCTCTTCCTGGCCTGTTGGCCTCATGCACTGCTGTGGAGTTGTCCAACCCTTTGCAAGTCCAGGTTGGCTGAACCCCATTCTTGCAATGTTGGGACTGGGTCAAGTGCATTCCCCTCCCGACGGTTCAACCAGCCCCACGAGGAATTAGCCGTAGGTGAGCATCAAATGACTCCATGGTGAAGTTTGGTCGACATAAGCACACACAAGACCGGGTCTGGGATTTTCAAAGTCGGTTCTGCTTTTCTCTGAATCTGTTTGCTTGTCCCTAGCAAATCTTCTCAGTTGTTTTCATTTTAAAAAGGAGGGGGGAAGTATCATCGTAACCCTCCTAAAGTCTCTTTGTCTCTCCCTGCCTGGACACAGTTCTTACGCATAGAAACAACCTGCTGTGGTGAGGTCAGTTTGCTTTCACTGCCTTTATTTAGGAGAGAGTTAGCGAGAACCTGCTAATTAGCAGGCTCTCCTCCTTTGCCAAGTCCAGACTGTGGCTTGGCAGCTCTCAGCAAGTCCTTCTCTGAGCAGCTGCTTCCCATGTCCCAGCTCTCCGTCCACGTTTCTTATCAGCTCATCACTGAGATGCTTGCTTTCCATTTTTAATTAAATACATGAAATTATCTTTCTTTCACGTCTTATCAGAAACACCGAGAGGCCGAGGAGCAAGGTGGATTTCTTGGTTTGGGGTTTTTGTGTGTGTGTGAAATTATGAGCATAGTTTAAAATGGCCTTCACAGTCTTTTCCTTGTGAATTGGGGGTTTGTGTTTTGGGAATTTTGTTTTAAATAAAAATATTTAATTTCCCTTTTTTTAGAATAAAAGTGTAAGGCCAGATCTGTAAATTGTTGCGTCCACAGAGTCCTGCTGGTTGTGGAGCCAGCCCCTGACAATTTTATTCCATTCCTAATAAAGAAACTTACTCATGAAGAAAAGAATATTAATATGTTGCAAATCAATTTCCAGTCTAACACGACTATGGTATATTTGTATGCAAATACTATCCTGCTTTGCCAGGAGAGTGGTGGGAATCCAGATAAAAGAAGAGACTAAGGGCATGTCTACACAAGGCAGCAATGTGCTCTAGGGTGGTGTGATTTCTAAAATGCACTGAAGTGTTGCGCACTAACCGGTCCACGTAGACCGCGCAGGTGTAAACTAAAAGTTCCCTGATGCACTTTAACGTAGAATACTGGGAAGAAATGTGCTGTCATCATTCTACCATGGTGCCATTTGCCAAAGGGCGTGCATTATGAACAGGGCACCAGGGACGACAAGGCTCTTGGTTTCCTATTTCCCATCTTTTAAAATAGTACAAAGCCAGTGTTAAGGCCAGGCCTAACCCATGCATTCAAAGAGGCTTCCCATTCCCGATACTTTCTTGTACCTTGCTTGCTAACTGCCTTGCTTCCCCCACCCCCCATAGGTGATTCTTGGGACAAATAAACCGGCCCTGCAACCGCATTTTTGCTCCAGTTGTGTCATTTTGGAAAATGAGACTTTGTCCTTATTTTGGGACTTGTTAATGATTACTGCTATCCTGTTTTGGGGGGCAGGGGTTTAATAGCCATAGCATAATAGCAATGCAATCCGCTCCATGATCGGGAATGTTCAGTGTCAGCACACACAACTATTCCAGCGTGTGCGTGTGTGGAGGTGGGGCATGGCCTCAGCTGCATAGCTGTTCCTAATCAACGATGAAGAGCCTTGTTAATATCAGCAATCCCCCTGCGAGACACATCCCCTCGTCCCTGCTGCCAGGCCACGTACGGCATCGGATCGATTGGTGGTGGGGTAGAAAATGGCACCCAGTGCGCCGTAGAAGATCTAGAAGAAGAGTCATCAGTGCTATTTTCCCCATATAGTTTCTTTAGGCAAGGGAGATATTTCCCACTCCCTAACCCAGCCCTGGTTGCTGGGCACTTCCAATCGTGTTAAAAGTTACAGTCCGGATCAATACAGTTTTAAAAGCCTACGGCTCTGTCGACAGCCCTGTGGTGAGCAGAGTGAATGCCAGTACTGATGAGATGGAAGAGCATTCCCTTCTAGGTCAGGGAGAGATTGAAATGGCCGCAGGCGTGTTTTAAGGGGAACATTATCACTGCTGCATTGCCATCATTTGTCCGATAAGCCCACCGCATTGCACGAAATGCACAAGGTGTCTGTAAGGCTCATTCCCTCCCTCCCCTGTGCTCCCCTCAGTGTCGTAAGGAAAGGAAATTAATATTTTTACCACCCGGTTTCACCCTCTGAAAGTGGAGACGTTAGACCAATTTCCATCACAGTATTTCAAGGCGCTTTCTTTTTGTGTGTGTTCTTCTTTGAAATCTAGATGAAGCTACACTGGAATTAATGAAGACACCTCGTTGCTCTCTACCTGATCTTGCTGAGTCAGAGACCAGAAAGAAGCGGCACACTCAGGCCGTGACAAAGTGGAATAAAAGGAACTTATCTTGGAGGTAGGCATTCATCTTTCACTATTTCAGTGTCACAACGAGGAATCGATCATAGACAGAGCTGAGTTAAATCAGGCTGGCAATGAGGTGGAACGTGGCTGTGTTAAAATGTGTTCTTTCACGCTCCCAGACCCCATCAAGCCAGGTTATTAAACTATTCTTCGCACCTGCCCTAGTTGCAGTCTCGATTCCCAGTCCTACAGCAAACTGCAATAGCAAACCCATATCTGATAGATCTGACGCAGGGAAGTAGCTGGGTTTCTTTAGCCAAGTTGCAGCGGTTGGGAGCTTATTTGTCTTGAATGCTTTGGGTTCCCGGCTTCCCTTTGTCAGACTCCAGCAGGTTTGGACCCGCGTGGATTCTCCTCCTGGTTGAGAGAGGAGGATGTATGAGTCTTTTTTGGACCCACAGATGATCTTTTCCCCCACCCCTTTCTCTCCCTTCCTTAAAAACCATGTGTAACCCACAGTCACTCAGTGTGGCATTGTGTCTCCCTCGAGAGGTTGAGGAGCCTGCTACGGCCTTTGTTAATGGAGTCTTTTAGCTGAGGCAGCGTTTAGATCCAGAAGTCCCGGGTTCGAGCTTTGCTGTTGATAACCCACCCTGGGGGTGTGATATTACATCTATGGGATGCTCTTTACCTGTCTCCCCCGGTGGAGATTGGAAGCCTTTTGGGAACCATGGATGATTTCTTTCGCTTTCCTTCCCTACCCACCTCCTATTCTCTCTCCCCCACAAAGACTATGGATCGTGCTGACTATTCTTCAAACCACGACCAAAGAGAGCTGGATGCTGCTTTCCCTGCTCATTGACTTGCCTGTAAGGGGTTGCTGCAGTGTCAAACTAGCTGATCCTGCTATCCCAGAAACACGAGCTCGCAGCTTGTCGAGAACTCCCTGTTAATTAGGTCCAAGCTGAAAGGCACCAAGCCAGATGTAAACGTTGAGTCCACACGTATTAGTGTAACCACTAGCTTTCTGGAGGAAGCCCATTCAGTAATACTGTACCTTGACCCAGCTAGTGCAGTTGACAGGCGTTGAAACGGTGACATTAGGTGGAAAATTGCTTTATTTTTCAGCATTATCCAATGGGGATCTTATTTTGAGGGGTGGTCTAAATAACTAGCATTTAGCTGTTAATTTCAGCATAAAAAGCTCGTGGAGAGATTCTAAGAATGGGACCCTAAGGTGTTGCTATTAATTAATTCTTAGGCCTTGGCTAACCTCACGGATTCACAGCGCTGCGACGGCAGCGCTGTGAAGTGCGAGTGTAGTCGTGCCGCCAGCGCTGCAAGAGCTCTCTCGCAGCGCTGCAAGTACTCCACCTTTCTGAGGGGAATAGCTTGCAGTGCTGCGAGCGAGCGTGCAGCGCTGCAGGCGCTGATTACACTCGCGCTTTACAGCGCTGCACTTGCTGCGCTTAAGGGGGGTGTTTTTTCACACCCCTGAGCGCAGCAAGTGCAGCGCTGTGAATTGCCAGTGTAGCCAAGGCCTTAGTGATCAAGAGAAGACCAGTGGGTAGAAGAGTGACCTCTTCTGGCTACCCAATATAAGAGCCCAGAATCATTTGAGACCTGTCTGCTTAAGAGACTCCCTTACCCCTTAGCAGTTAAGATGAGTGACTGGGGTTCTCTTGATGTCTGTTCCAGAGAAAGAAATTCTCTTTGGGATGAATCAGTGGCGCTTTCTGTCTCTGACATTCTGCCAGACTCTCAGGGCCAGACCCTCAGCTGGTGTAAATTATGGCGCTCAGGGCCAGCTCCAGCTTTTTTTGCCGCCCCAACTGGTGAAGAGAAAAAAAATAATAAAAATAAAGCCGCGATCAGCGGCTGCTCTACCGCGCCGCTTCATTCTTCCGTGGCAATTCGGCAGCCGGTCCTTCCCTCCAAGAGGGACTGAGGGACCTGCCGCCAAAGATCCGGATGTGCCGCCCCTTTCCATTGGCCGCCCCAAGCACCTGCTTCCTGCGCTGGTGCCTGGAGCCGGCCCTGATGGAGCTACACCAAAGACTCTGACTCTGTTTGGTGACCTTCATGGCATCTACCAAAGCATCTTGGTACTGTGAGTCACTAGCACCAGGTTAGGGTGGGGAATGTAGAGAGGTAGTGGGCCTAAGCCAACCATTCAGTTGACTTGACCTGTCTGGCACGTGTCCATTTCAAATTCATTATGAGGTTTTGTGATGCATCCTCAAAGGAGTCCATAAAACGGCGTCACTGGGTTTGTGTCTTGAAATGGTTTAATGTTGGTGGTATAAAACTCCCATCTCCTGACAACTGGGTTAGACTTTTTCGCCACCTTCTGCTCCTTTCCAGTGGTCTGACTTGTGTTCAACGGGGCTGTGTTTTATATTTGGAGGTTATCTAAGCATGGGAGAAGCTATGGCCACACAGGAATGATTATATGGTATTTATGCCCAACACTCAAGCCTGGCATTAAAATTTACCAGCCCAGGCATAAAATTCACTTGCTTTTACCATGATGATTGAGAATAATGAAAAAATGCTCATGCATCCGAAGAAATGGTGAGGCAGGATAAACAAGCCCGTGGGAGTTGTGCGAGGCTGCCCCACGGCGGGGCCTTTGGACTCCCCAGAAAGGGGCATCTGATATATTTTGTGATGATGGAAAAGCAAAGACATCAGGTTTAAAATGTGGAAACAAGATTTGAAGGTGATGCCGGTAAATCATGTCTCTCTGTGATTTATTCTCTGGTCCCTCCCCAGGTGCCTCTGTGCAGCCAAACCCAAGCAGATAGAGGTCTCAGAATAGTGGGATAGGTGCTGCATACAATTGTAGGTCCATACATATGCGTCCTTCCAAGATATAGCCCACATGGTAAATTTCCAGCAGAATAAGACACACAACTCACCCTATTTTCAACAAGCTTTTGGCTGGAAAATGTAACCTCACATAGTTACCAAGACACTCAGAAAGTGAATTGCGCTCAAGCTGGGAATGAAATAAGTTTTGGGGATTTATTTCTGATTTTTTTCTGTTGAAATGACTTGAAAAACAATATTAACTGGAGCCCTACTTCCCACGGGGTAGCTCGTGTGGATCGGGCAGGGGAACTGGGGGTTGGTCTGTGGGGTAACAGTGCCCTCTGCTGGTGCTAGCCAAAGTTAATTCAAATGTCAATATGGCACAAGAGAGGGTTCATCATAACTGATAGAAATTAGAGAAAGGAACAGCGTGTGTTATCATCTGCTGCCAGTTTCCTGAAGGATATTCCCCCCTGATTTTCAGCCTAAATGTCCCCTTGTTTAATATCATTTTATTACTTTCAGTTATACCTTATTGAAGGACAACTCATATAGGGAGTTTCCATAAGGAACTGCGATTGTTGCACTCTTCCCATAATGCGTTACATTTCTATTGCACTTTGCACCGGTGCTGCACAATGAGTTAGTGATCAGTGATGAAAGGACTTGTGCTAACTTAGAGGGACTATATGGGCCCAAAGAGTTCAAGGTGTTAACATGACTCTGTTACTGTCTAGCACTGAGCAGGGTGAACCAAGGTTTGAGGTCTGGTATACGCAGACCGTGGCCTGCTTAGTACCATGGCAAGCACACTGCTAAAGTTTGGAGATTTATGGATTGGGATACATGAAAGAAAAGGAGCTAAAGCAAGTTTTAAAGTCCTTTAAAACTGAAATGGAATGATTATATAAAACAAACTTAACCAAAACCTATCAACGTTCTTTTTTAAAAAGTTAGTCTTTTATTGGACAACCTTTCTTGGGGGGAGGGGAGAGAGAAAGGGGCTAGTTTTGTTGCTTAGTTCTGAGATGTGAAGGATGGTGTCATGACCCATGGGGGGGTCTCAAACCCAGGCCCATAAGGCTGCTGAGAGCAGCCCCACTCCAACACTCCACCAAGCAGGCTGCTGAGATTAACGTACCTCAGATACACGAAACCCAGCCCCAGTGGAAGGCTCTGCCCCGAGGTTTGATTGGCAGAGTTCCAGAGTGGCTGATTGGCCCACTGGCCCTACTTAATCCAACAGCAGGCACAAGAAACCGAACTGGGCTCCACCATGCTGTGGACTGTGTGTGTCCTTGGCTTGATGTCCTGGCCTCTGACCCATGGTTCCCAACCTCCAGTTTGTCATCTGCCTCTGGTTCCTCCCTGGTGGTTCTGATCTCATGTTTGTCTGCTGCTTCTGACCTGGTATCCTGACCCCGCCGACTCTTGACTCCTGTCTTGCAGCCTCTGGTTCTGACAACTAGGTCTGGCTACCCACCATCCAGCCGTGACAGATGGTCACTTTCTCTGCTTTTGACAAACAGAAAAGTGTGAGAGGAAAAGAGACAGGATAGTAAAGATGGAGAAATATGGTTTTTGTTGATATTCTTGAGGTTCTGGGTTGCCAGTTCAGCTGCAACAGCAGTTGCTCTGGGTTCTGGCTCATCTCCCAGTCTGGGATCTGGGACATCCTCTGACTGGGCTGGTCTCTCTCAGGCTGAGCAGAGCTGCATGGACTGTCCTGTCTCCTTGTGCTGGTGTGGTAAGCCGAAACAAGAGAGAGACAGAGAGAGACACATCATAGGAGGAAAAATAGTGGGGCAGAAAGGAACACGCAAGGGAAGGGGAGACAGAGCAGGATCTTGTGTGTCTCTGGCTGGAGTCTTTGCTTGTGCGATGGTGATGGTCAAGTGTCCCTGCTGAGGTCTGGGCTTCATGATAATGCAATGATTTCCAGGGGCAAACGGCAAAGTCCCTGAAGTGGTGTGGAGGCCTGACAGCCTTCCTCCTCCTCCAGAAATCCCAGTCAGTCCGTGGCCCCCCACTGAAAAAGAGGTGATGAGCGGAATAGTCCATCCTCTCATTATTTGGCCTACCTAGAAGATGTAATTTTCAACGCACCAGTTTTGGTTCATTGATTTCCAACCCTATGCTTGTCTTCATAGATTCCAAGGCCAGAGGAGATCATTGTGAACATCTGCTCTGAGCAGAATGTTCTTCCTTTGTTTCCTGGGCATGATTGTCACACAGTCTGTCAGTTATGTCAGTAGGTCTTTTTGTTTGGACTAATTCTGTTTTTCTGTCTCCCTTTTGCACCTTCTTCCTTCAGCATTTATTGTGATGTGTTATTGGAACATTTTGCAAACTTTTATTCACTTTCCCACAGTTGAGCTCACAATTAGGGTAAATTTGTAGACCTAGTTCTTATAAGAGGACTCTGAAATCTTCGACCCTGGTTATAATGCTGTGCACTTTGACAGCATCTTGTGACACTTCACAAGTATCCATTAATTAATCGTCAAACACTCCTGTGAGGCAGGCATTATTATCCCTATTAAACAGATGGGGAGACTGAGTCATGGACAGGGAACTGACTTGACCAAAGTGGCACGGCTGGGAATCGAATCCAGGCATCCTGACTCTTGAACTCCCTGCTCAGCTGTGACCTGGCTTCCCTCTGGGTGTCAGTGATGACAAAACCATAGTGTGAAAAGTTAATAAATTATGTGTAGCTCTGATTTTTATCCTCCTGTAAATACATAATCTCCCCCTCCTATTAGCAGACTGCTATCCCAGGCGGTGCAATTCTGAGGGAATGTTGCACTTTTGGACTAATTAAAAGTTATTTTTTAAATTCAGTTTTAAATATCTTAAAATAGTTCTCCATGTCCACTGAAAGAAGGACAAGAAGCAATGGGCTTCACCTGCAGCAAGGGAGATTTAGGTTAGATATGAGGAAAAACTTTCTAACTACAAGGGTAGTTAACATCTGGAATAGGGTTGTGGAATCCACATCACTGGAGATTTTTAAGAACAGGTCGGACAAACACCAGTCAGGGGTGGTCTAATTTTGGTTGGTCCTGCCTCAGTGCAGGGGGCTGGATTTGATGGCCTCTTGAAGTCCCTTCCAGCCCTGCATTTCTGTGATTCTGCTCAGCTTTGGCTTCCTGTTCCAGGGGGACACCCAAGGAGAGCAATAATCACCCAGAAACACACTCTCTCTTGCTTCTTCCTCTTTAAATACAGGGCACCTGACAGCAAAGAAAAGCCGTCAAAGCCCAGATCTATACATTTACCAGGCTTTAGCCCACAGTAGCCGAAATGTCACCCCTACGCTGAACTCGTCCGATTTACTTAAGGAGAAGTCCCAGGCTCTGCATCATCAAAGCGTTGCAATCAGGATGCCTCTGACCAGAGCTATGACATCTATAGGAAAGCAGGGGACACATCACAGTGAAAAAAAGGCAAAGAGCCCCCGTGGGAACCCTGAGTCTGTGCCTAATGAAACATCTTCGGAAGGGCTGGGTTAGGCTCGGATCACTTTCTGTTCAAACAGAAGCTGAAAGAGGCGGCGCTTGTGGGCTGCTTCTTCTGAGAGATGATTGAACTGGTGGAAATAATCAAAGCCCCCAGCCTTCAAGCTGCTCCGTGGTGCTCTGCACAGGGGCAAGGGCTAAGCTGTGGGGAACAGCCTGTCTAATCCGTGCTAAATGTATGAAAAGAGACAGTTTTACCGGGATTTGGGAATAGCCCGCAGCATGTTATTTAGGGGAGAGGGCTGGGGGAACAGACTGTTCACTCTTAAAATTAGAAATGAAATAGGATTCTCATCTTCAAGATATCGCCATGACCTTTCACCTCTAACGGTGTCTGCCCCAGTTGCTACTAGCCAATGATAGTTAAGTCTGAGACATGTGGAGACCCATAGTTCAGTATTCTTTGCATGCAATTGAATGCACACACAACAGGGTGCATAGTCTGCACAGGCCTCACCCAGTTGCACGTGCAGATGGCCATTTAGGCTTATAACTGGTGACTTGCATGCACCGAACAGAGATGAGGGGTGGAAAGCTAGCTGAGAGAAATGACTTTCCGGGAGAGGTGTGAAAGGAGGAGAGAGAGGAAGCTCATTGCATGAAGAGGCTATTCCAGAAACAGGGGGCAACCTAAAACATCATAGAATTGCCCAGGAAGCAGGACATAAAGGGGAAGGAAGAGAATGGGGCAGGAGATGGGGAGGAGGGAAGCAACATCATCCAATGGGAAATAGAACAAGTTTGAGAGAGACTGGAACCCGGAGCAGGGCTGGCCCGGCAGGTTCTTTAGCAGTTTGATGCAGCAGTAAAAGAAAGAGAAGCAGGCACTGGAAGTAAACAAGGCGGAGTCTGCCAGGAATAAGCCCCGCCCCCACTGTCTCTCTCACACACTGCCCACCAGCTCACGTCTCCATCAATAGCAGTTGTTCCCTCTCTTCTTTTCTCTCTAAACGTGCTGGTCTCCTTTAACGCACTTAATTCAAAATCTCGTCTTTGCTGGGCCACGGTGTTCAAGGCAGCAGGGCCAGAGGCACAATTGAAGGAAGCCGCTACAAGCCCAGCAGCACAGTCCATTAATGTGCTACTTGCTCTCCTGAGTCTTCCGTGTTTTCTCCTCCTGGCTTTGTTGGCCGAGTTTGGAGCAAGCGCTGAACAGCTGCAGATTTCGCTGCAGCAGCAGTGTGGCACTCTCCAAGGGACGTGCAGATGCGTAAGCCAGCTGCTCTGTAGTACCAAATAGAAAGGTGAGGCAGATGCCAGCAAGCTGGAGTGAGTTCTCCGAGGCTGCAGTGCTTTATAGACCTCACACGCCACGGGTAGCACCTGCACAGCCTGTCGCTGCACTGTATGAACCCCGTGGAGCAGAGAGTAAGTGTCTCACATGGATGGGACTTCTGCTGCAGGTGCTATAACTTACAAGGAGAAAGACCAGCTTCTGTGGCATGCTTGTCTGCTCTGTGAGATAGCAGTGAGTGAATGCTGGGACAAGGTTTGTAAAGAGCTGTAGTTCAAGTACAAACCCAAATCTCTCTTGGTTTCATCCAGCACAGCTCCTCCTTTCTCAGAATGAATCCAGGATGGCTTCCTGGGAAACAGTCGGTGACGTTTTATTTTACCAGCATCTTTTCCCTAGAATAAGCTATCTCCCGTGCTGCTGCTCATTCTGGAGCCGGAGGATGCCTTCTGGTCATCTATTTGTATTAAAAACAAAATAACAAAAGTGACACAGGGATGGTGCGAGGCTGAAATCACTAACCTTTGTGAAGGGCTGTGAGATCCTTGGTTGAAAAGTGCTATGGAAGCACAAAATATTGATAGCAGTAGTTTGCAGCACTGTTGTGAAATATATTGTGTTTACCTCTCTGTACGCAGATTGCCCAGCCAACGACCAGGTAGAACACAGTGGAATGAATGTGGCTTGTTGTGCTGCTATTGCTAAGATCCAGAACTACTGGGGCATTGTACGCGCTACCGAGCATGACCTCTGAGCAGCTGGGAAAGAGTCATTTTCTAGTCTTAGACTATGAGCATAGACATTCTCAATTTACAAAAAACAAACCACCCCCCCGAATCAATGCTTGTTTATCAGGCAATCCATAGTCTGTTATGTTTGGTGATTATCAACATTGAATTTATTTCTCTCTAGCTTTGGAGTTGCCCAACATGAAGGAGTGTTTCATTAAACCGGAATTGATTTTTCATATTGCACTAATATTCTTTCCCTTTCGCCTTCACATGAAAAAAAGAACCCAGACACCAAAATAATGATTAGAATGGACACCTCCTGAGCTCAGGCAGAAATGTGTCAGTCGCATTTGGATCTGTTTATTAACTGACTCAGAGACAGACTGACTAAGGGACGGACTGGCTGTGGTGATTTGTAACGGGCTGTGGCGCTCTTCAGCTGTAGGTCGCTGGTTCAATTCTTGTCCATGCTACTAGCCCTTGGCAGTCTTTAGACTGAGAGGACTGTCTGGTGACCCTTGTGAAATGAGTTAGTCGTGTCAGGCTGGCTCCAAGTGGACGTGTCTGCAGCGCACTGGCTGCCACCATAGCAAATTGGTCTGAACTGGCAGTATTGTCAGAGACGTGAGAAATGCAGCATAGCCAAGGCCTTTAAAAGTGATTAGTGATTTGGGGCGCCCAACTTGACACACCCTAAAGAAGCCTGATTGTGCCACAGTGCTGAGTACCCAACCTCTGAAAATCAGGCCCTTTCATGTGTCTCAAGTGAGGCATCCCCAAACCCCTGGTCGCGTCCGAAAATCTTGGTCACTGGGAGTTGAACAACCCTCCTGTCCCTGTCGGTGCACATACCTTGTCATCCTGGAGGCATGTGGGCTGCAGATGGAAGCGGCTACAGCCCCTCTGCAATGACTTCACCAATCTAGCTTCCTCATCTTACATGGTCCTTGGATCATTATCTCTAATCTCTCCCCCGCCCCATTACCCATCTCTAAGAAGGGAAGGAGATAGCTCAGAGCCTGTTCATAGTTATTCAGTTGAATCAACAACTAGTGAATAAATGCAGATGACCATGACTGTAAGAGCTTGTCTACACTGCCTAGCCTGGGGTGGTGAAGCTGTGCCAGCAGTGCCCCCTAGTGGAGATCCTGCATAAGCTGGCAGAGAGAGCTCTTCTGCCAGCATGGCTATACCGTCTCCCCGAATGACTTTAGCAATGCCAACGGAAGCACTCTTTTGTTCTCATAGTTGTGTCTACATGGTTTTTTTTTTTTTTTTTTTTTTTGCTGGTACAGATACGTCAGCTAGAGGTTGTAATTCTTCAGTGGAGGTCCTGGCAGTTTCCCTAACGTAGCCCCCAGGTGAATAGGTATGATGGGAGTTGCCTGACATGCGCATTAGGATGCTAAATAGTTGTAAGGCAGGAGGCGAACTCAGATCTTGTGGTGATTGTGACAGTGGAAGAAAGCCTCGCAAATGGATAACGAGCGGGAAAGCAAACCATCAGCTGAATGAAGGGATAAATATTTACAATACAGAGCCCATTCGGAATTAATTAAGTCACTGCAAATGCATTTTTTAATTGGATCCTTAGAGTTGAGTACAAATGGATAATCTCCTAGTTCCGAAGCCTGTGGGCCCAGAAGATAAGGGATTTACCTGCATTGCCCAAAGTGAAATAGTGTAAGAGTTTGCAATGACTTCTCGCTGGCTATACTGTATGACCACTAGGCTCCCAGAGTTGGAATGATATTTGTCCCAGCTGTTGTTCCATTCGGTTAAAATTTTAGTTTGCTTCTCATGTCCCCAGATATAGTATCCCATTTGTATTTAGCATCGCTTCTCTCCTGCCCTGTACACTTACGTTACTGTCACACATCACAAGGCATTTCTGTGTGGTAGCTTTCAGCTTGAAGGACTGTCAAGAGGCTGTTACCAGCAAGAATCCTAATAAAATACAGCATGTTTAGAGCAGGCAAACCTATTCCCTGACTTGTTTGTTTTAAATTGGGATGTAATGGCACATGTCTGTAAGGTCCCTTTTCATTCCCCTCACCCCCATGAGAATACACAATATTTTTTTTTGTAGGACAGCAGTAGCCAAGGAAACCATAAGATTGCCCGGCTGTCAAAGTAGCAGTGGATAATAAAACTGTCATTCCGCAAGGAATCCCCACTAGTTCATGAAGAAAATCATATTGTTAATGAATCACTAACCCTAATAATTAAAGGGGCCGGGTGGTTTAGTGAAGAGGGGCACTGGACTGGGAGTCAGGAGACCTGGGTTCAAGTTCTGCCACTAACCTGCTGTGTGGCCATGAGCAAGTCACTTCACTGCACTCTGCCTCAGTTTCTCCTTCCACTTGTTCATCAGGTAATTTTTTTTTCAAAAAGGCCTAAGTGGCTTAGGAGCTTTTGAAAATGATACTTAGGCTCCTAAGGCATATAGGCATTTATGAAAATGTTACCCATCTCGTCTTTTAGACTTTAAGTTCTTTAGGGCCGTGGCTGTCATTAACTTTCCCATTGATTTCCATGGAGCAGCTTGCAGAATTGGGGTATGTGTAAGGTTCTTGGGGCCTGTGTAAGGTTCTTGGGGCTAGGGTGACCAGATGTGGCATTTTAATCTCTAATAACGTGTGTGCCTGCACGTAGTTATTTATTCAACTCCCATTGAAAGTGAGAAGGGACTAACTTTTCTAACTGCTGCAGAAAAGAAAACCCCCATGTCCCTTCCTAACTGGACGAAGGAATAGCTGGAATTCACACAGTCTCGCCAGTTTTACATGGTTCCACCACCGTTCTGTAAATTGGTGACTGATCTTATTCACTGTCCCAGCCCCTAGGGTCTGGAACCTGCTCTCCCTAGGTAGCTGTCCCTGGCAGCCTCTTCCTTCTATTAGCAACAGGCTGAAAACACATCATCTCTTCTATTCATGAGTGTATACCATACCCATCCCGGCAGGATCTTTGTTAGAGGTGAATTTTAATCTTACCCCTGTGTTTATACTGTGCAATGGTTTAATAGTGGATGCAGTTCTTTGACCTGTGTTTATACAAGAGCTCATGCTAGAGGATCGTGATGATCCCTTCTGGCTTGGAAAATCTACGAGTCTATGAATATTAAATGTTTGTTTTTCTTTCTTGCCCTGACTGCTTTAATTGTTTGGGCAGCTCCCTGGGTGCCTTGGGCGGTGTGCTGGTAGAGATAAAATCACCATTATTATTGGAGGGCAGAACGTGTCAAAACATTTCCAGCAGAATGATTTTCCCTTGGACAGTACTGGACAGTACTGGTTCGATGAAACTTTTGCACAAAGCATCATTGTAGATTAAAATAGAGATATCTTGTTTCAATAAGATCAAAGCGTTTCGTTTCAACGTCATCATTTCAGATTTTATATTTTGTTAAATTGACTGTATTCTGATTATTTTTTATTTTGGTTTTGCAGGAAATTTCGGAATTTCCACTTTCGTTCTGCTTTGGGATGAAAGGAAATTTTGAAATGTTCTGCAGAACCGAAATGTTGAGTTTGATCAGCTCTACTGAGGGCTATCTGTGAAACACCGCCCCTTGCGGAGTAGTGTTCATTCTTGTATTTTCCATAGGATGTATCTACTAGGGGGTAGGGAGTGGGGCGGGGGGCCGACACAAATTCACACAAAGTTTCCCGGGTCTGACATTCCACCTAGTGGAGGGCAGAGGTGGGAGAACCAACAATAGAGTATTGTGTATGTCAGTGATTGCCAAGCTATGGTCCATGGACCTCCAGTCATCTACAGAGCCCTTTCTGGTGGTTTGCAGAATAGACTGAGGATTTGGGAACTGAGAGGAGGATGAGTCCTGGAGAGGATCATGAAGCGATCGGCAGAATGAAAGAGCTGGACAGCCTCTGATATTGATTGTTGTTTTCATATCCTTCGTTTCTCTTTTCTATCCCAGAGTCCGCACCTTCCCCAAAGAATCCCACCTGGGCCATGACACAGTCCGCGCCCTCATGTACTATGCCCTGAAGGTCTGGAGTGACATCACCCCGTTGAATTTCCATGAGGTGGCGGGTAACAACGCTGACATACAGATAGACTTCTCCAAAGCGGACCACAATGATGGGTATCCCTTTGACGGGCCTGGCGGAACGGTAGCACACGCTTTCTTCCCCGGAGACCATCATACCGCAGGAGACACTCATTTCGACGATGACGAATATTGGACCTTCCGATCATCAGGTACGTCAGAGTAAGAGAGTTGGAGCAGAACTCATGAACTCCCAGACCCTCCCTTTGTAAATATTTATGTCTCTGTTATGGGCACTCTTTGGGGTTTGGAGTCCTGTGCACATCCCTCGGGGGCCCCAGAGACCTCTGTTCGCTCCCTTATGTCCCCAAAGGCCAGTAACTTGTTTGTCCATCCAGGGGTCCAAGTCAGGTAGGAAACTGTGGTAGTATTCCCATTTCTCCTCATAATCCCTCACTTGCCACACCTAAATAACCCAGAGTTCTTATCTGCCACTCCCACAATCCCTGTCTCGCCCCATCCTGCTGCTCCCTGCGATGGGGTCTCTGAACTAGTAAGTGATGAGGTTGGTTGGGCTCCCCTTTGAGGACTCCTCAACCCTGCTCTGTAGAGGCTTCAGTGGCAAAGCTGTGAATTCTCTGGCACCAGGGCTGGCATGCAGAGACCAGCTAAGAGGAAAGCACATGTGTTCTTCCTCCACAGCTGCAATTCAAGCCCTGCTTCCACTAGGGTGACCAGATGTCCCGATTTTATAGGGACAGTCCCGCTATTTGGGGCTTTGTCTTATATAGGCGCTTATTACCCCCCCACTTGCTGTCTGGTCACCCTAGCTTCCACTCAGTGAGATCTGTAGGGATCTGCTTGCAAAGCCCATCAGCAACACTCCTACACTGTGGAAGAATGAGGAGTAAATAGGAGCCCACTGAAAAATAGCTCTTGCCCACTCACTTCCCCCCTCTACCTTCCAGTCCTGCTCTCCCAGACAGACTTTGCCTTCAGGTTCACGCCTGCTCTTCCCCTCCTGGCCCCACTAAATGACCAGGGACTTGAATCTCCTCTACTTATTGCCGTCAATGTGCACTTGTGCAAAGTGGGCATAAAATGCTACCAGGTCAGAAGGATGCTTTTCCACCTACTGTGCACAGGTGTCAAGGAAGGCACGAAATGCATGGCAGTGGGGAATGAGATCCTTGATCCCTCACTGACTGCAGCTTTGCCACACCCCCGATAGAAGAGTTCAGGTCCCAAGGATTCTGCCCCAGTCCCCCCCGACTATAGGGCAATCAGCTCCCCACAGCCCCCCACTAGTTGGGGGATGGAGCTGGTGGTGCAGAGCCAGGTTAGGCTGAAGGCTGCTGTTCTCAATGGCCAATAACCAGCTCTCCTTCTCCCAGTAAGAGAAGACAGGGCAACGCCAGCCATGGCTTAGAAACAAAGGATCCTCTCTTCCCTTAGGAAGTCAGGGCAAAGGACCGCCAGCTCCACCAAATTAAGGCATTTACCCTAAGGCAATAAGAAGTTCCACTTAAAATGCAGTTTCAGCCTTTCAAGCCAGCAGCCCAGTTTCAGTAAGTGGAGAGCCTTTGAAAACAAAGCTGGGCAGGCCGGGGCTGCAGGCCAGGGATCCCACAAGCTCCATCTTAGTTGGATTTTGACAGAATGTGACTGCTCCAGCCACCAGCTGCTAATTTTCTCGTCATGCCACCTCTCCTGCTGATGTCCCAGTGGTTTCTGCTGCCTGGGCTTAATAATTTCATTTAGACCTAATCTTCCTCCTTGAAATTGACGAATATTTTCTCTCTCTCTCTCTCTTTCTTTTTTGGTTTGGTTAATCTGATTTCTCTCTCCCACCTTGCTCCTCTCTGTCCCCACGTTCAAAAACCAGAACCCCCAGGAGAAAGGACCCGGCTACCTTTTAATGCTGCATCTCCTGCAGCTAATGTTTCTATGGACAACCTGAGTTTCAAACCTCCTCACAAAAGCTGCCCCGTCCTCTTCCCCTTGCACACTTTTTTGCACCAAGCCCTTTACTCCAAACAGTTTGTTCACTGGCCTTTTCCTCTTGCCCTGCCCGTGCTCAGACTGGGTCATAAAGGCAGCCCTGTGGACACATACACTGACATCCTCCCAATCCACTGGGCCACACCACTTGAGACCCCAGATAAGCTGCGGTGGTGTGGCAGTTACTGTAGAACCCTTTAGTGCTTTTTCGCAAGGGGAACTGGGCAAACAGCTGAGATTTCAAGACAGCTAGTCAGGCAGGACTATCTGCTGCCCGCATTAGCCACAGGGCGCAGAACCTGATCCAGAACAGCCACGTCATGTCTGACTCCACTGCTGTACAGCTGCTAATACAGGCAACCTGTGTGGAGCCTGTGACTCTGTGTCTCTGGGGCCCTCCAGTGTCCCTGTCCCAGTACTGAACAAAATCCTTAAATTGGCCTTATCTATGCAGGGGCCCCAGAGCTTCAGGGCCATGCTACGCTAGGTGCAATGCCGAGGCCAACAGTACAGCGGGTGGGGATATCCAGCTGGCAGTGACACCTGCTCTGGCAGACAGTGCAGTGCTGGCAGATATCCCCATCCGCTCACTGGTGGAATTAAACGCAGGTACTTTGGCCCAATGCTGTAGCGAAAGCACTTCCTGTCTGTAAATGTGTAGACCACTGAGGGCCGTCTGATCAGAGACTGCCTCTTCCAGAGAGCTGCCCGCTGATCTCCCATAGACTCTTAGTCTCCGGCTCCAACCATTCGACCTCAGTCCCTCACACTGACACACATGTGCATGTTGAAGTAGACGCCTGAATGCCCACCACCGCCCAAAGCGTGATGAGCATGCAGTGTTATTTTGATGTTGATGATGACTTTATTTTCAGATGCCCATGGGATGGACCTGTTTGCCGTGGCAGTCCATGAGTTTGGCCACGCCATCGGCTTGACCCACATCTCTGCCTTAGAGTCTATCATGAGACCCTATTACCAGGGACCGGTGGGGGATCCCCTGAAGTATGACCTGCCTTACGAAGACAAAGTCAGAATCTGGCAGCTGTATGGTTAGTTCATGCCCCCATGAGTGGGTTTACGCTTCACTTCATCAGCAATGGCTCGCAGATACAGCTCTTCTCCAGGATGCACTGTCTGGCTATTGGGGGTGGTGTGCCCTCTAATGCTTCCTTGTCTTTATTCCTAGGAGTCAGGGATTCTGTGTCCCCAACAGCCAAGCCTGAAGTAACCAAAACTGACGATCACCCCGTTCTGCCAGAGCTGCCAGAGAACCGCTCCACTGTGCAGTAAGCAGCATTGCCACCAATGTCCTTGTGAAGAGTCACCTGAAGCATGGGGTCTTCTCAGACCCTGGGGTGGATACTTCCCTTCAGCTGTGGTTGCAGCAGGGAGTTAAAGCCAGAAGAAGTGGGCAGAGGGGTGACTCCAATACATGTCCCCTCCCCGCCCAAATCATGACCATGGGGTTGGGGATTTTCAGATTGGGAAGGGGAAGGGAACCAAAGGAGCAATTTCTACATACAGGCCTCGCTCTCATGGGGACCCACTAGATTTTTGAGTGTCGATTCTGAGTCCAGCTCCAGAACAGCCTTGTTTGCTTGCTCGGGGTAGATGTGTGAAGCGCAGAGGCTCCTCGCAAGAACCTTTGAAGAATCGTGTGCGGTGCTTTCCCCAGAAGGTGCTAATTCTTCCAGCCTGGGAACCACTGAGGTCCAGCTCATTCGGGCCACTGGTGTCCTGTTTGCATTCTTTGTTACTACCAATCTCTGTGTAATGTGGGTCCAGAAGAGTTAAAAGTGGCCCAGGGATAAAACCAGTGTGGGTAAGAAGCTTAATGAGATGTTAATTCAGGACTAGAACATAAATAAGGAATTCAGGGTGTGCTGGGGGATTTTGTAGAAAGGGAAAAGTGCTACTTATTAAGGAAAAAGGACAAGATGAATATCATTCTTCCTTGGTATACATAGTATCCAAACCCTCACCTATGCTTGCGTGTGTGTGGTATTTTTATTTAAAGAGCTGGCTAATTGGCAAAGGCCCAGATCCCCAAAGGTAATTCGGCCCCTAACATCCATTGATTTAATGTAAGTTACCCTTTTGGATTTGGGCCAAAGCTTATATTTCATTTTGGATTTTCAGAAAGTGCTGAGCACCCACCATCTGAGAACTGGGCTCCTTTACATTTTCTCAAATTGGGGACCCAAAATCGCTAGTGACTAGTGAAAATCTAGGCTTTATTGTGTGTGTTTCAAACAAGAGGCGAATTTGGTCTACTATGTATAAAAATATCTTCATGACATTTTTAATTAAATGAAACCGTTTATTTTATGTATGAAACATTTCTCTTCAATGTTGGCAGCAAACTCACTGGAAAGAGTGTGAAATTGACAAGTCTAGTTTCACACTCTTAAGTTGGGGGAAGAGCAGAGCCGTAATCGAAATAGTGTCAGGGTGAAAAGTCAATTACACTTTTAAAATTCTTTAATTTTAACAATTGCAGATGTTGCTAGGACCTCAGGTAGAGGTTGTTTTTAAAATATATGGGCCCAGATGCTCAACTGGCATAAATCAGCATTGACTTCCATGGGGATACGCTGAGTTTATGCCAGCTGAGGATCTAACACAGGATTTTCATTTTGACAAGTGTCTCTTGAATAATGAATCGGCAGAGGAGTAGATAAATCTATGAGGCAAGACAGCTCTGGGCAGCATATCAGGGGCACAGAAGCCTTCTCTCTGCTGGTAAAATCCACTCAGAATTCATGAATTACGATTATGCAGCTGATACAACCCAACATGGCCTCAGGGGCTTAGTTATATTTGGAGGGTCCCTTGGATAACTGAAGTGCTGTCTTTAGAATTCTGCTTTGTTCCTTAGAAGCAGGGTGATCATTGGAAGTACGCAAGGATATTCTTTTTTTTCCCCATGAGGATGAGCAAGAGGCTTTCCTGGGAACGGCCTTTCTATGGAGAGTTTCCTGAATGTTGGTAGGGCTGTCAGACTGTGGGGATGTGAGGAAAATGCTTTATTTAGGATGTGCCCTGCAATGGGATAATTCCATCAATTTACTCACCAGTGTCAGAATCGTGCAATGGGCTTTTCCTCATAAAGCCCCCGAAAGGTAGGGTGAAAAGTCTGAAAGCTCAAGGAGGTTCATGCTGGGAGATTTCATCCTCCTCACAGTGTGGGTGGGCTGGGTGCTGTATTGGTCATGTTTAGTTAGATGCCCTCTGCAAAGCTGTCATCGTAATGGGCTCACAGATTCCTTCCCTCTTGGCATTTAAAGCAAATCCCATGTAATGTTTTGTGTGCATGCGTGCATGCCATCCTCTAGTGACTGAACCACAGAAAGGTTCAAGGGACCTACTACTACTAGCAAAGGGAATTTTCCTTCAGGTCAAGTGGTAGAGGTCTATGTTTTTGGAGCTGAAGGTCAAGGGTTCTAATCCCAACTCCTCTGGGGCAGGTGTTTTGTTTAGCTCGTAACGGTGTTGTCAGAAACCCAAAGATTTGTTACGTTTCTAGTGGCACAATTGTATCAGTTATGTTTGTTGCTGTGATGCTTTGAAAGAAGGGAGCTGGCGCTTCCCCTTGGCCACACAGCACTGTATCACTAATGTGAAGTCTGTTTTATGGAGTCGAAGGGTGCTCAGATACCATGGTGAAGTCTTGATTGGGCTCAGACACGTGGCTGGTGTATTACGTAGGGAGAAGTTGAGAAGGATGGTGCCGGCAGTCCGATATGAAGTTCTTCTAAAGGCAAATTAGATTCATGCTTCCCTGCCATGAAAAGCAGCTGATCTGTATACGGTTCACAAATCCTTTCTTTGCTCTCTATCAATCGTTGTACCAGGGCTTCGTTACTCTTTACATTCTTCATACTCCCCATGGCCCCACCACACACCTTGTTAAAACAGGATCTCAGCCAGGCTAGTCACTATCTGGGCATTCACCATCCGGCCCCTGACCCCCTTTGTTTGGTTTCTGTTACTGCCTCATGGTACGGCTGTGACCCCCAGCAGCTCAGAGTCTACGTCCAGAGTTCCTGTGTGTTGAAGTCACTCTTGTCAGCCTGTGTGCTTTTTGTTCAGCAAGTATGTTCAGCAGAGGGCCCAGGTGGGCTCTCAGACGCACCCCAGTGAAGCTGGAGTAATAGCTTTGCCTGCACTGGAGTTCCTCTGGCTTTCCAGAAGTGCTACAGAGAGCAGAATCTAACTCCCCATCTCCTTGGCTCTTGGTGATGGTCTCACGTAGAAAAGGGGGGATTGTGTCTGCCATGGATTCGTTTTGATGAGAAAACTGTCTTAAAGCTGCCGTTTGTCCAGAGAAGCTTTGCAGAGCCTCTGCCTTGGAAAATCCCCTGTGCACAAGGCTGGGTTCACAGCAGGGCTGATTTGGGGGTGGGAGCAGGGACCCGCCAAACATTGGGCCTCTGTGACCTTCTGCATCATTCCTAGTTACAGCCATGTCCCATTGAACCCCTCCATCTCGATGGCCCGGGGCTGCAGATCCCAGTTTCTGTGTGCACTGGGGAATTGTCTTCAGCCAGACGAGCCAGCGCAGTGAGTGGGAGGGGAATTGCTGCTTGCCTGAAGGAGCAGTGCCTGGTCCTGGGGAGCTGGAGCGGGGCTGCCGCTCACATGAGTGCTGTCTTTCTGCAGGCTCAGAAGAGATATGCCCAACAGGTGCAACACTCACTTCGACGCTGTGGCTCAGATCAGAGGCGAGGCTTTCTTCTTCAAAGGTAAGCAGCTGCTTTCCGCGTAACAGCTTAGGTGACCTTTGCCAAGCCGAAGCTGCACCTAGCTCGGCGTTACGCAGCTGGGCTCCATTTGTGCAACCGTTCAGTCTACTCTTCTCTTCCAACCTGGTCTCCAGCAGAGGGATGGCTTTGCCAAGACGTCTAGGGCATGGAGTCAGGGTATTGGTTGCGGCACTAGGTTCACATCCAGTAGTATTGGGTTTGCTCCAGAGCTGCCTGCCAGGGCTTGATTCTCATTCACACTGAGGCCACTTTAGACCGTTGGGGCAGCATGAAGGGCTCTTAGAACTTTAAGGCCCTCTATCTACACCCACCTTCAGGTCCCGCTGGAGCAGTATAAAAAGGCCTGGGGATACGCTGGGCATTGGTGACGATGAAACATGTAGAGACTTCCAGATGGGGGGAGAGTGACTGGCTTTGTCTACACTGCCAATTGAATGACAAAGCTTTTGTCGTTCACAGGTGCTTAAAAAAGCCTCCCTCCCCTACCCGAAAGACAAAGGTTTTGCCACGGCAAGTGGCCGCATAAACGGCTCATTGTTGGCAGGAGCGCTCTCCTGTCGACAACGCAAACCCCGCTCAGAGAGGGCGGAAGTATTTTGTCCGCAAAAGTGTTGACAAGCAGCATTTACACTGCCTGTGCTGTGTAGTGTAGACAAAGCCTAAGTGAGGCCTGCTTGTTTTAGAGAGGAGGTGAATGAGGGTCATGGTAGAGGTACACAATACTGAATGGTAAATCCGGCACTTCTGCTTACCCAACAACGCAGGGGAAATCCGGTGGAATTAAGAGACAATCAGTTTAAACTGACACATAATTAAACTATGGAATTCACTGCTGCTAGAAGCTAACGAGGCAAAGAATTGAATAGGACTCTAATGAATGATTAGGAATGTATGTAAACTGTAAGAACATCTGCAGTTACACTAATTGGGTGGTAAGGCCCTCAGGACACCAGCCAATCACTGACTGCCTGGAGCTCAGAAGAAACTTCCATTTCCTCCCCCGTTCATCCTGCCCCCAGTCATGTTTTTGCATAACTGCTCATTATGGGGGTTTTACACTTTGCTCTGAACCAGCTCTCAGTGGCCACTGTTAGAGACAGGATATCATCAATGTCTGCTATGCCACTATTTGAGCTGTTCAACCAGACACTCCAGGATTTCAAAGTGACAAACTGAAATTGGCATTTGCAGTATCAAAGTACAAATCTGGGTCCATCTGAGGATTGAGAGAACAGCCACAGATCACTTTGACTTATGTCCTGAATGCCTTCAACTTCCCTTTCCGCCCACACTTCACGTTCCTGGTTCCACATGCTGTGAATGCACCATCATCCAAAGACGACAACACTTGCACAAAATTACAGTACCATCTGGTTCCATGTTTCCTGAACAGTTGCTGACAGTGTATCTCCAGGGGGGACAGGCTGTCTTAAGAGAATCCTGTCAGTGCCTCCTCAGCTGTACAGAATCCTTCTCTGCCTGGTTTCCTTGGGGTTTCTTTGCCTTTGAGGTGGAAAGGTCCCCGACTGAGGCCACTGTGATGCATTGTCCAGAACTGACTCAACTGATCTCCTAGGGGGGGAGAAAGGCATCTCCTCACTAAGATGAGATGATAAACAGAAACCAGGAGAGTTTACGGCATCTCCATTGAAACATGTCACTACCAGATGGAAGGAGGGAGGGCATCCAAAGAGGGAATGAACAAAAGCATTTGAAGATGCCTGGGCCGCTGAGGCAGCACAAAGCAGAAGATGATGTTCACACCGCGAGGCACTCGCTCTGCAGATGTCTTTTTCTTTCTCACGCCTGCACAGAGCTGCTGGTTCCAAAGAGGCTGCAAGGAAGAAAGGGAGTTAGGAGAGGAGAACTAGAACGAAAAACCAAGAGAGAAATTCTCCTCATGGTTTATTTCTGGCATATATTTGTCACGTGTGTGTGTTTCTTCTGGTGAAGCAAGGGCAGATTTAAAGGGCCAGATCCTTGGCTGGTAGAAATCTGTATAGTTCCATTGGCATCAATTAGCCAGGTCCTCAGCTGGTGTAAATCTCCATAGCTTCAGTGATGTCAATAGGCAGATCTGGGGTAAACTGGCATAACTCTGTTGACTTCAATTTACCTTAGCTCACGATCTGGCTCCAAAGCTATCGATTGGACTGGGGTAATTAATTATCACCTCTTGTTGGGCAGTTCCCAATTCTGAGGCAATAACGTGTCAGAACCGCATACAGAATGCCACCAAACAGTAATGTGAAATCTGAAGTAACTCCGCATAGGTGGCAGGGTTCTGTGCAGTTCAAATACAGAGTGCATCGTCAGTTACCCAGAGTTCCTGTGGGCTTTCATGGAATTGCAGAGTTTCAGGACTTCTGAAAATCAGACCACTTTGATTTAGGACCCTCACTTTAGGGAACCCAAGTTTTAAACTTTGGCCCACCTATATAATGTGTACAGAAATGTTGCCAGAGGCATCCAGCGTGCCGAGAGCATTTCACAGCTGGAATCAAAACCACCAAGCATCAGAAAAAGCAAAATGCCTCTGCCCACATGAATGGGAACTTACCATGATCTCTATGAATTGGGGGAGGTCAGGAAGGCCCATCTTAACCTTGGTTTTCATGCTTCCATTTCAATCTGCCAAGCTTGGGCTGGTCTTACACCAGGCTCTCTCACCATAAATGAAATCATTTCACTCTGTACGCTAATTACAGTTCTTGCCCAGGATGGCCTGGGGATAGTCAGAGTAAGTGCGGCACTTCTGCAGGCAGACCAGGCCACGGTGAGGTGATAACATGAGCTTCGTGGGCAAACGGGAGCCATTGCATTCAGAATTCACTGCTACCTAAATTGCTACGTTTCTGCTGCTCCCGATGGCCTCTTGGAAATCAGCTTATTCCTGACTTCGAATTCAGATTGAAAACTGGCTTCTTGCAGCCGCGCACCTGCTGAGCCCATCAATAGGGAAGGAGAGCTGCTAAATAATACAAAGTGGTGGGGTTTCTCCAGTTATGTCAAATTAGCACTGAGCGCTTTTAACTTTAGATACTTTCCTATTAACAAAGCAATTATGCCAACTGTATTTCTTCTGAAAACGGTGAAAATCTGGCATTTTCCAGTGCAAGCCTAATTAGAGATGCAAAGAACATCTTTATTTAATTACATGTGTTTCCATAAGTATACAACAGCCAGACAGTTTGAATACTAGATTTGTAATGATCTTAAAAGAATTTGTAATTACTGCCATTCCTAACAGTTGAATGTATTATTCAGACATAGATTTCAGTCATATAGAGCAAATAGGCAAAATGCAGCAGAAGAATAAGTATGTGACATAAATCCTTATAATTGTAATAAAAAAAATCCCCACGCTGCAGATGTTTAAGTGTTGGAATTTTGCCTCCTGCATTATTAGGCTAAGATCCAATTTCCATAAAATTTTGAAAGTTGGTGTCACAGTCTGCCAGCTCTGTAGAAATGTCGTTGAATGTCTTGAATACAAATCTAAAGAAACATCTTGGACCTGTTGCTCATTTCCCTGCTTTGCCGAAAGGAATATGCATAAACTCACGACAATAGCTTCTTGGGAATGGGGGTACTAGAGAGGAGACTGAGGGGAGATAGGGTAGGTAATCAGCCTGCTTCCTCCAGCTCAGAACTCACGCTATAGAGATCCCAGAGGAACGTGCATTCATGGAATGTGCTGCAAAACCACAGAAATTCAGGTGGAGAGTTCCAAATGTGCCTAAGGGAATTAGATACCCAACTCCCATTGAATGGGATTTGATAACCTAACTGCCTGATACACCTTTGAATATCCCAGCCTTAAACATGTTTCTCCCCCAGCAAACATTGGTTGTGATGGGAAGGGAAGATCAATGTGATTTCTTGCTGAGCCCCAGTTCCTAGCTGCAGCTTCATAGACTCATAGACTTTAAGGTCAGAAGGGACCATTATGATCATCTAGTCTGACCTCCCGCATGATGCAGGCCACAAAAGCCGTCCCAACCCCTTTCCCTGAGGTCGCTGGAGCTGTGCCCTTTTACACCAGCAGAGAATTTGTCTCATTGTAACATTTCGGGTCAGAAGGAGGCCACCTTCTCAATACACCTTAGAATGGTGCACAATATAAGTCAGTGGTGCCTCCTTTTCTGCTCTTCCTTTCTTCCTCTGTATTTTTTCTTTATTCTTCTCACTCCTCCACTCCTCCCCCTTTATAAAAGCTACTGGATTTCAGATCGCCTCTTCCTAGTACACAATATGGGTTGGTTGCAGAGGGATATGCAAACACTTGGAGGTCAGAGTCATGGCAGAGCAACATACAGTAGTAGTCACTGTTTGCTAAAGCAATCGGCGGTGTGGGGAGAGGGAAAAGCTCCAGATACTTCTGTCTCTTCAGAAACTATCACTTGTTGGGCTAGTCAGTGGTCTGATCTAGCCTGGTTTTAGCTGCCTTAGTACTCTTTGGTCTCAGGTGCTCAGTTGCTGGGTAGTAATGATACTGGTACTGATGCTGAGGCAGCATATTCAGCCCTGGAGGGAAGGAGAGGAAATATCTCCTGTCTCCCCCCAGCAGGCGGATGCTCTTAACAGTAAAAGATTCATTTATCAGACAGAAGGATGGTGACTGTAACGCAGAGTCTGGAAGTGGATTTCTCCTTATGGCTCAGTGTCAGGGATATGGGAGCCATCCAAGGGATGGGGAATAAAAGAAAGCAAATAGTTTCATAGTTCCCACTTTATGTACTTTGTTTTCTACTATCCCCTGACTCCACCCACAGCTTTTTCCTCCTAGCAAAGGAGTGTTATGGCATGGTTCATTAATGTCCAATCTGTATTCATCTAGGCAAGTACTTCTGGAGACTGACTCGCAATAAACACTTGGTCTCCCTCCAGCCAGCTCAGATCCACCGTTTCTGGCGGGGTCTCCCTCTCAATATGGACAGTGTGGACGCGGTGTATGAGAGAACCAATGACCACAAGATCGTGTTCTTCAAAGGTAAGAGCAAAAACATTGTTAAAGGGACCACACATCTCTTGCTAGTATCTGTGGCTTTAGTATCTAGTAGCTTTAAACTTCCATTAGTCCTGCAGGCAAGAAGGAACTCGGTGTCATTCAATGGAATTTGCCATGCTGGACAAATAAGCCTCAGTGTGGCAGATGAAATGTGAGGGCCCCAAGTGTATATGCTGAGGTGTTCCACTGAGCTCCTGGGTCATAAGCTGCCATGAACCCACCATTGCAAGGCTAATACATATTAGGCTGCTAATAGAGCCACTCAAAAAGCAACAATTATGTTTGGTTAAAAAAAAATGAAAAAAATTCACTCTCTCAAACAGGACCAGCTGGAGTAGCAGACTGCTTTTTTTTCTTAAATAAGTGCTACAATTCTTAGAATCATAGAATATCAGGGTTGGAAGGGACCTCAGGAGGACATCTAGTCCAACCCCCTGCTCAAAGCAGGACCAACACCAACTAAATCATCCCAGTCAGGGCTTTGTCAAGCCAGGCCTTAAAAACCTCTAAGGAAGGAGATTCCACCACCTCCCTAGGAAACCCATTCCAGTGCTTCACCACCCTCCTAGTGAAAAAGTTTTTTCTAATATCCAGCCTAAACCTTCGCCTCTGCAACTTGAGACCATTACTACTTGTTCTGTCATCTGGTACCACTGAGAACAGTCTAGATCCATCCTCTTTGGAACCCCCTTTCAGGTAGTTGAAAGCAGCTATCAAATCCCCCCTCATTCTTCTCTTCTGGAGACTAAACAATCCCAGTTCCCTCAGCCGCTCCTCATAAGTCATGTGCTCCAGACCCCGCATCTTCTTTTTCTTTCCCTTTATACTCAGGGCTGGCTCCAGCATTTCTGCCGCCCAAAGCAGAAAAAAAAAAAAAAGCCGCGATCGCAATCGGCAGCAGCAATTGGGAGGGGGGGGGAAAAAGCCACGATTGGCTGCAGCAGTTCAGCGGCAGGTCCTTCACTCCTAGAGGGAGTGAGGGACCTGCCACCCCCGAATTGCCGCAGGTGCCACCCCTCTCCGTTGGCCGCCCCAAGCACCTGCTTGTTAAGCTGGTGCCTGGAGCTGGCCCTGTTTATACTTCATTGAGTAGAAGATGGATTTTTAATTCTTCTGTCCTAACAGGGCCTACCCTGAGCATCTTGCATGTGAAATATTCAGTGTTGTTGGAGGAATTTGCTGGCTGTGTGCATCAGCGCCTGAGTGAGGTTGTAGTAGATAAGCTGTAGAAGGGCCCTACTAGTAGTGTTAGCTAAGGGGAAGAGTTCCTTCAGCTCAAAGAGTTTAGGAGCTGAAGAGCCAGGATTCTAGCCCTGGTCCCCAGTTGCGTGTGATTTAGCTGAGAACTGTTTCTGTCTGCAGTGCACTGATCCATTACAATAATTCAGTGAACTATGTTCCACCTTTGTGACTAGGCATTAGGTTCGGTTCATACTTCTGAAGCGTCCCACATGGAAGAACTAAATGTACCTCAGGCCCGTTCATTCCTGGTATTATGCCTGCTGCCAGTAGTTGCTCTGTTAGTTTGAATTTAACTAATTAGCAGTTTCCCACACTCAAAACTGTGGCTGTGTCTCCATTGTGTAATTACTGCACCCAGCACTCAAACTGGGTCTGTGGTGCTTTTTAGGGAGTTGGCCTACTGGATAACTCCAAAAGGAGCAGCTGTGCTAAGCTTCTCTCAGTTGGAAACTGCTTTTTGCCTCTCTAATGTCCCACTTTGCGTGTGGTAAATTATTGATTTCAGAAGTGCTGAACTGTAGAGGTGAGGCTGCAGAAATGGATTATCCTCAGTAATGGATCCCTCATCTGCACCCATTAAAGCTTTTAAGGCCTCCCACATACTACCGAAGCATTATTTTCTCAGATGGAGAAATCCAAAATGGCCACCATGACGTGTTGGACTCCACAAGGACCCTGCCAAACCACACAGCTATTGAAAGAACAATATCAGAGAGGCAAACAATCCATAGGTCCAATTATAGATCCTGGGCCAGATTCACTCCTTTGAGCACAGGGCTTGCAGTTTGTCCCCTCTGTGCACATAGGAGCAGCTGTGCTAGAGCGTGATCTGTATGGATTCCCCTCCTGGAGAGCAGCCCAATACTATGGTAATGGAGGCCACATAAGTACCCAAGATAGATAGATCTCTCGAGACACCATGTGCCCTTCCTACCACATGTGCAGGTCTTTCAAATCCAGCCGAATGAATGCGCAGAAACTTGGGGGAGTCACCTACAAAGGTGGTGCGTACGTGCGTTTGTGTTAAAAGCTGAATTACAGACAGAACTTCTCCATTGGCCCTCGAAAGCTGTGTGTGACTTTTTATTTCTATTAAACAGTTATTGTGTGGAAATCAAAGGGGATGAGGGGGTGGGGAATTAAATGGCATAACCAGAGATGACTAGCCTCAGACTACGCAGCATAATCAACATGTCTATGTCCTGGGACCTAATGCCTCCAGCAGCAAAATAGCAAAGGCTGGCTGTATCCAAGTGGGAGTTTGACACAAACAGCATTTTCCACAAGAAGCAGATTCCTCAGCAGGTTGTTGGTTTTGTAATTCCCTTTGTGGAGTGCCGTGAATTCGAATCTAGGGATTGTCACAGCAGCAGATCATGGAGTGTAACCTGAAGCAGAATTGATATTTCTACATGCCTATTTCCTCTCCTCAGGAGACAGATACTGGGTGTTCAAAGACAATAACGTGGAGGAAGGATACCCGCGGCCAATTTCGGATTTTGGCTTGCCACCGGGAGGCATCGACGCTGCTTTTTCCTGGGCCCACAATGACAAGACTTATTTCTTTAAGGACAGTCTCTACTGGCGCTATGACGACCATGAGCGGAGGATGGATCCCGGCTATCCTTCCGAGACCACTTTGTGGAAGGGCATTCCAAGCACGTTAGATGACGCAATGAGATGGTCAGATGGTGAGTCGGTGCTAGCTTAGCAGAGTTTGGTTTGGTTTTGTTTTTTAACCTAAGGCCTTGTCTTTATTTAGAAATGTTGTGGCTTTCACTAGGCCAGCATAGTTAAATTGGAGTCAGAACAAAGGCCTTAGTGCAGCCACTGTTATACTAGTATAAAAGCGTTTCTACCCATGTAGCGTATTCTGTTTCAGTAAAGCAAAATAAGCGATACCAATATAAAGTGCCTTATCCCAGTATAGCTACATCTACAATAGGGCTTTTACCAGCATAACTATTCTGGCAAACAAAAATCAGATCCCTTACCAACATAATTATGTCAGTAAAACTTTTAAAGTGTAGCCTGGACTTAACACACTATTCCAACAGTGATGCACCATTATCACTGGAGTTCTCATGAGACCTTGTGACTACAGCTGTGAAATCTCACCATGCTGCAGTTTTACTCAACGGGAGACAGAGCTGTTATCACAAGAATCTTGTGATCAGTCTTGCAAGTTGTTGCTCAGTAACTGGACATGTGTCACTGCTTGATGTGTAAAGCATGTCTAATAAGTAGCAAATGCAAGGATGTAGGCAAGTCCGGGTTCTGTATTGCACTGGCCAGGGGCTGCAATGTGTCTGACGGCATACATACCACCTTGGGTTGTGATTGGATGAAATAAGCAGAGTTGAACTCATTTCTTGGGTGGGAGACCTCAGAGGTAAAACCCCAGTAAGATAAGTTGAGGACACTCTGCTCTCTGTCAAAACTGTGCTGTACGCCTACGTTCGTATCAATACCAGCCAATGCGCCACATGATATTAAGCGACATGGGGCTTTGGATATAACAATAAATTCCTGATCACTTTGGACATCTTAGGGCATTTTTGCAAAAGTGGAGCATGTGTTCCAGCATCCTAGACAAATTCCAGTGAAGGTAACTCTGTTCTGCTACCCCCATTCCCCTGGTGCTTTGACAGGATAGGAGATTCTTCGCATTTTTGTCTTGAAAGTGCTGCAGCACTGCCAATCTGGGGTATGTCTAGACTCCGGGCTGAGGGTGTCACTCCCAGCTCCAGGAGACGTACCCACACTAGCTCTCAACCAGCTAATGTGTTAAAAATAGAATATAGGATGGCAGTGTGAGCTGTAGGGCAGGCTAGCTGCACAAGCACATGCCCATCTGAGGCCCTAAGGGAGGGGAATTGTTTAGCATAGGACAAGAAATTATAGCTAGGAGTACCAGGATGAATTTAATTCTGTGAATGATGAGATTAAATTCCCTAGGCAAGCAGTATACACATCCTCCACTGCACTCAGTTTTTTTAATAGGGCAGTCATCCACCTCTAAAGACAATGAGCACTGAACCAGATCAGTTATTGTGTGTCATGCTGCGTATATATGATAGAAGTGGCATTGATACTTGTCTGATGCCAAATAGGTTCTATTGTTTGCTATGAACATTATTCTTTTTCTTGAAGTCTTCAGAATTATTTCCAATCCTACATGTGCTCTGCAAATGTTCTGGATTTCTGCCTTTATTATTTATTATCATTTTGCACTCATATTGCAACTGTTCATGCTAGGCACTGTACAAACATGTAGTGAGAGAGAGTTCCTGCCCTAAGAAACGGACAACCAAAGGCCCCAATCTTGTCAGTTGCACTGCAGAAATCAGTGGGGTTCCTACAGACAAAAGGATCATTTAGAGCAGCTTGTAGGACTGGGGCCTCCTAAGGTGGTTGATTAGGGCAAAGCAAAGGCAATAGTCTATCCTGTTTTGGCAGTAGTCTGGCTTGATCCGTATCATGCGATGGGTTGGATATGGTGTTTTGTCTTGTGCCGTATTTGTTGAAATTTGAGTTGGAAAAAAATAAGTTAATAAGATATAAAGAGTTTTGTTTTTTTAAGTAAATGTTTGGCAGTGGGTCAGAAAGCTCCTTGTAGGGGATGAGATTTATTGGTGTGGGGCCTGATCTCCCTGGGGGAGGGGCGGGAAGTTCCATTAGTGGAGACGTAAAACCATCCATTTCCTCCAGCACAAGCACTACTTACAAGAAAGTGACACTTCCAGGTTTGATTTAGATGTCAAACGAACAATATAATAGCGACCTGGGAAGAGGGACATCTCCAGGGGCTTATCGGGCTGAACCTTGGAAGCTTTTGAGCGTTGCTCATCACTCCCATTGGCAGGTGTCCTTAACCAGCATGGAGCGAGTTCAGGGAATTCAAAATGTACCTGTTCGTGGATGAAATTTACCCCTGGACAAGAGGTCTGTGTGCAACCCACTACACCTCCTGGGCGTGGTGTTATCTCCCATCTAGTGGCACCGAGACCACTTAGAGAGAACATAAGAACATAAGAGAGGCTGTACCGGGTCAGACCAAAGGTCCATCTAGCCCAGTATCCTGTCTACCGACAGTGGCCAATGCCAGGTGCCCCAGAGGGAGAGAACCTAACAGGCAATAATCAAGTGATCTCTCTCCTGCCATCTATCTCCACCCTCTGACAGACAGAGGCTAGGGACACCATTAGAGAGATTATTGAGTCTGCTTCACAGCCTTAGCTAAGGGCCATATGGCTTTTAGCTCATGCAGTAGAGGCTCATGCATTTAGCACCAGAGATCCCAGGTTCAATCCCACCCACCAACAACCGGGGTCTGTCAGTGGTACGTGTGCAAGGCCCTATGAACCACTTAATCCTTTAACATGGGACTTAAGTGATGCCTAAGACGTAGGAGGCCTCTGTGCTGAGGTGTCTTTTTGAAATGCCTGGCTCGCAGGAGCACAGTATATTATAGGAGTTTCTCTTCCCAGGTCCCCGGTGGATTAAAGGCCTTGAGGTTATCTCTTTAAAAATATGCCAGCGGCATCACAAAACCCTCAGCATATTCTCTCTGGGCACATCAACATATAGGCCCTTCTGTCAAGTTAGACATGTGAGGCCTTGCCCATCTTCTTCCCCCACCATAACTGGGCCTTTGGCACCATGGCTGGTGAGTCGTGTGTGTGGCAGACCCCCCGCCCTGAGTTGGCCACTGTAGTAGCATACGCTTAAAGCCAGCCCTGTAAACAAACAGGTGGCACATGTCCCTGCCTACTGTGCTGTCGTGAACAGGTGCAAGTGGACAAAAACTCCATTACTCCTGGTGGAGTTGCACCTGCTCCCATCAGCTCAGGATGTTTCTGTTACTGTTGTGTCCAGCTGGGTGTGACCGCCCCTTTGCTGCCATGGAGACTAGTGATAGAGAGCCCCTCCCAGAGCTCATGCTTGCTAACCCTGCATGTCTTTTTTTTTTTTTTCCAGGTGCAACCTATTTCTTCAGGGGCAAGGAGTACTGGAAAGTGTTGGACAATAACCTGGAACCAGAACCTGGTTACCCTCAGTCCATCGCCAGAGACTGGCTGGTGTGCGGTGACATGCAGTCTGATTCTCCAGACTCGGCAGGGAGCAGCAGGACTGGGGCGCACTCCAAGCAAGGGCAGCACGACGAGAGCCGTTCGGAAAACGGCTACGAGGTCTGCTCATGCACCTCTTCCTCAGATTCCCTCTCGGCCCACCCAGCACTCAGACTCTCAGCAAGCCTTCTGCTAGCAAGCGTGTGGACAGCAGCAGTGGCTTGCGCAGCACTATGACAACCAGTAACATGGACAAGAAGACGTTACGGTGCTTCAGGGACTGGTGGTGGATAGAATCACACCATGCTACACTGTTACAGCCGAAACAAACATGCCTAGGAACGTGGCAGCGAAGGTTTCAAGTTCTCCATGAGAAGTGAACTGGGTTTATTTTTATTTTTTAGTTAAAGGTCTAAGAATGGACTGTGGGTTCTGCACCTTCTTATTCCCCCAACCAGCTAAAGAATAAAGACGTTGCTGAATATTAGTTACAAAGGTTCCATAGAGATGTAACACTCAGGGTGTGTAAGAACTGCCAAGTAGAGACGGCCTGGATACATTGAGAGGCGACTCTGGTTTCATGAAAACAGACCAGATAGTGTTGAAACCCAGTTGTTATTCCAGGAACAAAAGCAGCCCCATGTAAGGCTATGGGAAAGATGCAACAGCTGTGCTGACATTCAGTAATGTAACATATGCATCCAAGCGGATGTATGAGATAGAATGGCATCTTGACTGCACTGGGCTTGATTGCAAAGTGGTACATTTCACAAACAAATCTACGCTGCCAACTGATGTCAAGCTAACCCATGCCAGTTTCTATAGATCAGAAACATATTTGCCTTTATAAAGGACGTGAAGGTCACCTTTGATTCCAGATGTTTAAATGTAAGGGCTTCTCTGTTAAATCTTGGCCACACAAACATAGAAACCGTGGTCAGCAGCAGGTATCGATCCCCCTATCTTCAGCGTACGCCTTGACTGCTCGAGCTAGAGTAGCTCTTTCAGCTCTGAGCAAGTAGCAGGCTGTTATAAGCACTGAGTGCAGTCGTTCGGCTGAGATGCAGTTACACACACGAAGCCAGTGTAATCCACATGCATCTAACTTTTCTGCTCCCCTAAATTCTATTCTAGATGTATTTTGTGATTGATACAAAAATCACATTCGTTTAAGGCTTCCTTTGAAGGATCTGTGAGGGACTAAACTTTGAATTGTGGATGCACGTGCTAGTTTTAAACGTATTTTCAAATAGCATATTCTGCTTTTTGGCTGGCTTCTTATATCAGCCAGACGCCATTATGATACCATCAGTTGTGAATCTATTATTCTATATGCTACTGTCACTGTTTAATTTGGCACCATGAAATACACTAAGGGAGAATGAAGGGGATTAAATGTTTTAAAGTGGGGATCTTGCTCCGTAAAAATGACATCACAAAATTTGTCTCTCCTTCACTTACAGATCCAGTTTGCTCAGTTCACAAGTAAAAAGATGGTTTTCTAACTGTCCCCAAACTCTACATGGGACCAGAGAGTCAAGTTGGGTTCTGTCTGGCTCCTGGACCAACACCTGTCCCCTTGACTCAGTGGAGGTGTATTATAGATGTACATATGTGGGGCTCCTATGGTTGGTTGAAATGGTTTAAATTTCACACGTTCCATCAAAAATGTTGTTTGAATTCTGAGCAAAAAAAGAGCAAAAGGTGTTCAGTGAAATCTTCACAAAACTTCTCTCCCCTCTGCCCCCCACCCCCGCACATATTTTAGACAAACTTTAGAGCTAGCTGGGTGTGAGCACCCCTTTGCTGCCATGGAGACTAGTGATAGCGAGCCCCTCCCATGGTTCTCCTCTGAGTGGATGTGTACTTTATACGTTGCAGTGATAGTGTGTGCCCTCAGTATAGTCGAGTTGGGAAGCACGTGTGCTTGCCATCGGTGGAATGTATATGTACACAACGCATCTTGAAGGACAACAATTACTGTACAGGTAAATAACCCTTTCTTCCTGGTGGTGGTATGTGAGCAAGAAGGAGCCAGCTTGACTCTCAGATCCAAGGAGAACTTGAAGGGCAACTAGATTTTTAAAAATCCTTTAAACTGTAAACTGAGCAACTTTGGTGTTGAATTACATTGCTTAGAAACTCCCCCAAAATTGTGATCAACTATTTCACTTGGGGGGGAAAGTGGGGGTTGGGATCAAAATTGAATTTTCAACCCAAAACAATGTGTTAAAAATTAGAACTTTTCCACTGGCCCTAAGTCTGGAGTCAGTGAAAGACAGTCAACATGGAACCCCGCAATGTCGATATTCAGAGTAGAACACTTTTAAGGGAGCCATTTTCAAAAGTGCTGAGACTTGGCCTAACTCTGTTGCCACTGAGATCAACATTGAAAATTGCTCTTGAAAATCCACTGAAGAGCCCCTTCAATGATATTTCCCGGAAGAGACTCTTTATTTAAAAAAAAAAAAAAAAAAAAGGCAGCACTAGTTTCCTCTAACTTCCAGATACATTTAAATGATGAAACATCTCTTCCGAAGTCTTTTGATCATCGGCCTTTCTCTCTCCCCCTTCCCATGTGGATCACGCTGACAAGTAACTCTTCTCTTCAGACTAGCCACTATGGTGGCACTGAACAGGCTGGTGTCTTTTGGTGGCCTAGCGGGAAGCTGGATAAGGAATCTAAATGGTGACTCTCACACACTTGGTGCCATTTTGGGGTGAGTGGGTGGGTGTGGTGTTAAATGGGTTATATTAACTCTTTCAGTGCTTCAGGGAATGGTGTGGCTTGCGGGGAGCAATGTCCACACAGCTGCACCAGATTGTTTAGTTCTTGGTGGTTTTACTGTGATAAGTCCCTTACCAAAGGCTCTTCAGCAGAGTAGGCAGTGACAGGATAAGGGGGAAGGGCATCTCACGGATCGGTAACTGATTCAAAGATAGGAAACAAAGGGTAGGAATAAATGGCCGGTTTTTACAGAGGAGAGGTAGATAGCAGGGTCTCCCCAAGAGTCTGTACTGGGACCTGTTGCTGTTCAACATATTCATAAATGATCTGGAAAAAGGGGTAAACAATGAGGCGGCAAAGGTTTGCAGACAATCCAAAGTTACTCAAGGTAGTTCAGTCCAAACCCGACTGTGAAGAGCTACAAAGGGATCTCATGAAACTGGGTGACTGGGCAACCAACTGGCAGATGAAATTCAATATTGATAAGTGCAAAGTAATGCACAATGGAAAACATATTCTCAACTATCCATACAAAATGATAGGGATCTAAATTAACTGTTACCGTTCAAGACAGAGATCTTGGAGTCATTGTGGATAGTTCTCTGAAAACATCCGCTTGATGTTCAGGAGTAGTCAAAAAAGCTTGGGAAAGGGATAGATAATAAAACAGAAACTATCATAATGCTGCTATATAAATCTATGGTACACCCACACCTTGAATACTGCATGCACTTGTGGTCACCCCATCACAAAAGAGATATATTCAAATTGGAAAAGGTGTTGAGATGGGGAACAGAAATGATTAGAGGGGTGGAACAACTTCCATACAAGACTGGGACTGTTCAGCTTAGAAAAGAGATGAGTGGGGGGAGAGATGTTAGAGGTCTATAAAGTCATCACTGATATGTAGAAAGCGAATAAGTAAGTGCTATTTGCCCCTTCACATAACACACGAACTGAGGGTCACACAATTAAAGTAATAGGCTGCAGGTTTAAAACAACATAAGGAAGTCCTTCTTCACATAACGCACAGTCAACCTGTGGAACTCATTACCAGGGGATGTTGTGAGGGCCAGAAGTATAACTGAGTTCAAAAAAGAATTAGATAACTTCATGGAGGACAGGTCCATCAGTGGCTATTTGCCAAGTTGATCAGGGATGCAACCCCATGTTCTGGGTGTCCCTAAGCCTCCAACTGCCAGAAGCATCTGTGACTGGCCGTCAGAGACAGGATATTGGGCTACGTGGACCATGGATCTGACCTAGTATGACCATTCTTATGTTCTTAAGTCCATTTCCCTGGGTGTACACTGAGCAGCTGAGGGCACCTAAAGGGACTGAATTAGATCCAGAGCTGGTAAACAATTCCACACCCAAAGCGCTGTCAAAATGGCGGTGCTACTGTAATTCGGCAGCTGTTAATGGACCCTAAAGGTGTGGGTTTGCCAGCAGCTGCTGGTCCATGTTGTTATGTTTCTCTGCCCGGCACATGCAGCATAGAGTTTATTAAAAGCCATCACAAAAATCACTCTCCCCCTTCTCCCCAAATGCCAGGCCTCGGTTAATAGCATGACACAGGGACTCGGAAGCAGGCTGCAGCATCCGTTTGGCCTCATATTGTAACACTTTACCTTTGCAACATTGCTGCTGCTCTGGTCATATCCTAGTCTGGGGCTGCTCCAGAAGGAGAACAAAAAAAAACCCCGCCTTGATCAGAACGGACTAGCATGTAATATGGGCTGGAAATCGTCATCGACAAGCTTGGGCGGCTCTGTGAGGGCTGCTTCTGCTGGAGAACCACAATGAAAGAGGAAGCAGTACTTGACAAGGCCCATTTCCTTCACAGCAGGAGGCTCCTTTGGTTCACTTGAGCTACAGCCGCGAAGCCACTTTGTTTTTTATCTTGCTAGGCACTGATGGGCCATTGATTTCTAAATTACCAACCACATTTGTTTTGAAAGCACCAGCCCCATTAGTCTGCACCTCCTGTGATTAGCTGGTGGCTAGTGCTACAGCAAGGTTCATGTGGAGCCTAACTGTATAGAACTGCTGGTGTTTCACCATCACAAAGATCTTATCTTTGCTGGGAGGAGACCTGCTGGTTTGCAGACTTCCTTGAGCTAGCATTGCTATTTCCCCCTCTCCCCCCACTTGGGGCTGGATGCAAATACCAGTGGAAAATCGATGGGAGTCTTGGATCAGACTCCCATGGAACTATGTTGGGTGCCTTTTTCTAGAGTGGGAACAGGACACAATTGCATCCTGACAAATTTTTAAAAAAAAGCAAACGGTCACCTTGTGTTTGCCCATCTACTGTTTGCATTTTTAAGTATTCACAGTGATTTGAAAATGGGACTGTTTTTAGGACATTATAATGCAGTGTGATTTTACGGGATACTGAATGTGAACACGTTTCATAGAAACCTCCTGTTAAACCATTAAATATCCTTTCTAAAAAAAATGTGTGTGGCGGGTCCCTCCGTCAGGTAAGGTCGTCTCTGAAATGTCATTCCTTAGGAAGGACCTCTCCCCTCAGATGGATTCCGCACCATCTCTCTCTGTGGGGCTGTGCTAAAGCCCACGGGTTCTCATAGATTCATAGATTCTTCTTCAAGTGATGGTCCCTGTGATGGGTTGCCCCCCCCAACCCCGTCCTGCTGAGCCAGGCCCTCAAGCCTCTTCCAGCACACACGCAGGTGGCAACCCGGGGCGGGGGGGAGGGGTCAACCCGTCACAGCGGCGTAGTCGGCAGGACAATGTAAAGGAGCCCAGGCTGGTGGAACAGGCAGGTTCAGTGGTACCTCAGTACATCAGATGGCACCTTGGGGGGACACCCACAGTCCCTATGTGTATTCCACTAGCAGGGTGCACATGCGCGCCAATTGCCTGAGTCTGGAAGTGTTTTCTAGCAGTGTCCGTTGACCCGCACATGCGTAGTGAGTCTCCTCATGCTCTCAGCTGAGGATATAAGAGAGAGTGTGGGTCGATGTCACTCCATTTGTCTCTTACTGTCGCATGGCCTGAGTTGGCTAAGAGTGTTATTCCTGCTTGTAGAAATTGTGTAGAGAGTTTTAATAGTTTTAGGGTTGAAGTTGTACAGTAATAGCACAGTGGTAGACAGAAGTGATGTACCAGCCTGCACCAGGAAAGCCTTACGTAGAGCCTACTATCCCAGGGAATGGTCAAACCCTCCAGGCAGTGGACAAGTTCACCTACCTTGGCAGTACATTGTCAGGTGCAGTCACATCGATGATGAAACCAACGGCAGAATTGCCAAAGCAAGTGTGGCCTTTGGCAGAGTATGTGCAAATGTGTCGGAGTGCAGGTCTTTGAGGTCACATTTCTACCCATCATGAAGCTCCACTCTCATAAATGTGGTCTTCAGACATGACCACAGGAATATTGAAGATCACTGGGGGCTGGTAGTGGGATACTTCTTGGTCACTGGTTCAAATTCAGACAGGGTCAGTGAGGACTGAAAACGGTTACCAGCTGACAGCTGTTCAGTAGCTGATGTGAAAGGAGCTAGTGGTCACAGGCCAGTTCTTCATGAGCAGATGGCCACAGCACAAAAATACCATAATTAGCACCCTCATTGGCCGGCGGAGGAGAAGCCAAAATTTCACCCCAAGTGAGCAGGGATCTGCACAGAGCGGGGAGCTCTTACGGAGCAGAGCTGAGGCATAGTGATGCCTATTACATGCATAAATCGAGAATGTCAGGGCCAGATTTGGGTCCCGCACACATCCCTGTATATCACTATAGTGGCTATAAGGGGGGGCGGGGCTGCAACAACCCAGGGAATTACTCCCCCAGTGCAGGTAGTGCTGTCCTGGGCTGCTCCCTCTCGCTGTCCTGAATGCAAAGCAATGCTGGGAGCATGGCCACAGTGCTGGGATGATGGTCATTCTGGGCTGTCGAACGCAGAATAGAACGCTATTCGGTAGAGAAGCTCTGAGGCCTGCCCTGTTTATGCCAGGGGCTGTTCTGGCCCGCAGTTCAGGCAGAAGCCAAGCTGCGCAAAGGTGGTTTAAAACTATCTGTGCCCCTGGGCTGCACCATCTCTGTGTAAGCTCTCTGGAGGCGCAGCCCCGATGTCAGTGCTCTCACTCCAGCACCTGCATTATACATGCACTTTAAAACCGGGGTTCTCAAACTGGGGGTTGGGAGGGTCACTAGGTTATTACATGGGAGAGTCGCGAGCTGTCAGCCTCCACCCCAAACCCCACTTTACCTCCAGCATTTATAATGGTGTTAAATATATAAACAAGTGTTTTTAATTGATAATTGGGGGCCACACTCAGAGGGTTGCTATGTGAAAGGGGTCACCAGTACAAAAGTTTGAGAAGCACTGCTTTAAAACAAACGTTTGGGGGCCCTTCACGTCCGATGGAATGGATCCCCTTAAAGCAACACCCCTTGACAGATGCAAGATGCCTTTAGGGGGTCGTGATTGAGCGGGCCAAAGCTGCCCTTTGGAGCTGGATGCGGCACCGTGTGCAAAAGTGCTCGGTGCATTACAAGTCGCAAAACGAAGCCAGCCCCTGCCCAGAACAAAGCCGAGGCAATGGCGGGCGGCGAGGGCCAGAGGAAGGAATAACTCAGAGGGTTTTTTCCTTTTTATTTCAGTTCTTTGTTAGATTCACTTCTTGTGAGCCCAGTGGAAGAAGTGAATCATATAGAGGGGCTTGCATGTGTGGGAAGGACTGGGTGACTATCCCCACCTGAAGGAATTGCTGGCAGGTAAATAGTGCAATGTCATGCTCCTATCTAGGACTTTCTATTTATAGATATCCGTGTATTTCACACAGGGGGACAAGTATTAGTAGCTTCATTTTAGAGATAGGGAAACTGAGGCACTGTTGACTTGCCCTAAGTCACCCAGCAGGCCAGTGTCAGAGTTGGGAATAGAGCCTAGGTCTCCTAAGTCCCAACCCAGTGCCCTGACACTGAACAACACCATCGCCAGTCAATACGTTCTCCCATTTAACGGCGTCATTTTCAAATGGCAAATACTTCACTTGATTTAAAATGCATGTTAAAAAAAATTCCTGCCGTTCACAATGGTGCACTGGAGCCTTAATGAACCATCTGCCACCGGCTGAGAATGGGATAATTACATGCTGCAGTTTTGAGAATAATTGCATGTTTATCACAGTTTGATGCGGGAACACACCAGGCATCCAAGGCCCAGGAATTCTGACTATTTCCTGTAATGCCACATGGGGGCAGCAGAGACAGCATTATGCAGTTAATTACTCAAGTTACTCTGTAGTCTGTGGGAGGAAAAAGTCTTTTAACAATATAGAAGTAATGAGTTGGACTACACGGAGCCTCAAAGGTACTTAGGTGCTTAAGGAGTTAGACACCTAAATAACTTTGAGGTTCTGGGCCTGAATGCAGTGAACCAAAGAAATGTGTTTGTTTGCAGGAGGGAGTTAGGATTTCATAAGGCTTTTTAGCAAGAATTTAACACTGGAAGATGGAGAAAGTATTCATAAGTTCTAATTCTTCCCCAAATTGTTTGTCAGATGCTCTACTGCCTGGGACACCGGGTTGATCCCTGCAAATGAAATCTACCAATTAGACCTGGAATAAGAATCATGGAATACATTTATATTTCTTTTTCGCTATCATGTCAAAATGTTTTTTCACTATTAAAAAAAAAAAACCTGAGAAACCTACTGTATCATTTATTTGTCCCCTTAGCAATTAGCTGGGTCACAGCCTGGAGCTTTGTGATGTCGGAAATGTATAGTTTTGGGGGAGTTACTTTATTTTAATAATTTAGTGTCGCTGTCTTGTGTTCCCAAGTGATCTAGGAGATAGCTTTATTCTTCCAATTCCCATTCATTTTGAATGGAAGCTGGAAGTCCCAATCCCTTAAGCAGTTTTCAAAACTTCAGCCCACCACACCCCTGCTTAATACAAGCGCTGCTCATAAGCTTTCATCCCCCATTTTCTTATTTTTCATCCCCAAACATTCTCAGTCCCTCCCCCAAACGCTCTTTACTTTTTTTTTTCATTTTTGCCATTGGAAAAGGGGGCACAGAAAGAGGCCGGGGAATCAGTTTTCATTTTTTCATAAATTAAAAGACTGCAAATCAAATCATTGTCAGCTCAGTTAGCAACTAACACTGAGGAGCCAATGGATGTAATAAAGGTCAGACACACAAAGCTGGGATGAGACTTTTTTTTATTTGCTGGTTCAAGTCATGTGACATGGCTCAGTGGTACAAAAGGCTAATGACCCGCCTTTGCCAGAGGGCAGTAACTATTGGTCTCCACTCCAGAGAGCTGGGGAAAGGGCTAGTTATCATGGCAATGTGTTTTAAGAACTTTTATTTCACTGAAAACAATTTTTTTTGTCATCTAGTTTAAGAGAAAGTTCCCTTGCATGATTCTGAGTCCACATAGCAACTGCCCTGGACTTTAACTGAGAGCTGGAAGGTGAAAGTGACTAGCATAATTGCCCTTGTTTAATGGTGGAGGCAGCCAGTCTTTGTCATTGGCTGTGCTGAATGAAATGCAACCACGTAAGCAAATAGCATCAAGGCTAGAAATGAGTTAGGCAGTTAAATTGCTCCTGGTTCTCTAGTCAGAGGTGCCAATGCAACCCAATGGGGGATGCCACGTACCAAAGCCAGCAGGCTTCGGACTTCAGTCACTTGGGGTTTTCACAGATTTTGGTTGTGCTGAAAAGCTCTTGCCCAGCTTTGCAGACCACCCTGCCCTGTTGAGGTCACAACTTGCTTGGGCCCCCACCCTCTGTTCTCACAGCCGCCCCAGGACTCTCCCTACTCTTTAAAGATCTCTGGAAGGGAGCAGTACCCCAGGGGCCTGTACTCTCCCTACAGAGGAGCCTATAACCCAGCTTCCACACCCAGTGCTGCTATAAGCAGTAGGAAGAGCAGGAGACCACCTAACTGAGGGTGGCAGAAGGGTGGGGGAGGTTTTCCCCCTCCTAGAAGATTCCTTGTAAGCTTGACAAGGGCAGAGGGTCTCTTAGGCAGCTCCCAGGTGGTGAGTGCGTACCTGTGACTCCCTGAAGCTCCTAGGATGGGAAGGAGCTGGCTGTCTCTCAAGGAGGCACTGGAATAGAAGCGTGGGGGGACGCCCGGCCTCTCAGAAGACATCAAAGGTAAGGGGGTGAGGTGTTGTATGGAGGAAGGGGAGTCTCTCTTGGGAAAGGTGGGGGAGGGAGTTAAAGCTGGACAATCCTATTGGTGAACCTAGGCCGAGCTTTGGGCTCTCATCAGGGTTCACTTAGAGTAGACTACGCTCTTGGGGGTGTCTCTTTGTTTGTAGAGTGCCTAGTACAATGTTTTTGGATAGTGCCTAGCACCTCCAGGTGCCACCATAAAACTATTAATAGAGCTGAGCCCCAAACCCCTTATTTCAGCTTATTTCTGGTTTTCAGACCCCCAACCCACTGACCACTTTGCCCCTTCTCCATGTAAACAATGAACCCCCAGCCTAGGCACTAGGTTCATTGCAAACATTTTGCCTGTCCCTAATGCTGAACAATAGCGGCACGGCATTTTTAATCTTGATTGTGTCCCTGTCTCAGCAAAGGATGAATTATTAGCTAGTTTTATCAGGACTTGTGCTCACCCCTGCAAAAATAAGACTCAGCCTCTTAAAAATAACTGGGTAACGTAGGTTCAGCACGAGCAAAGTGCTGCACGATGAGACAGCTTTGTTGTAGCGAGGAAAAAAGAGTTTGCAAACTTTGCACAGAGTTGCATCAGGGTTCAGGCAAACTCTGGGGAAAGTCCTCTCCACTTTGCATATGCCAAACCAAACATGGCATGATCTCCAGAAAATAGGTGTGTCCAGGGAACTTGAAAATGAAAAGGTCTCTCTCACTTTGATGCACCAAAAGCCTGAAAATCATTTCTGCCCAATTCAAAACAAGTGATTTTTGGAAGGGAAACATTGGCAAGTTGTTTGCATGCATGATCCACACAGAAATGAGTAAAAAGGGAAAGTTTCATGATGAATTTCAGCTAAGGAGCAGAAACGTAACAAACAGCTCTAAGGGGTGGCGGCCATACTGTGCTTTCATTCACAGGGAGGAAGGGCAGCATTATCAGCAAGATACAATTCAGGCAGTGACAGTGCATGTTCCCCTCCGCTAACCCAGCCGATATGCCCCTCGTCCTGGTCTGGAAGAATGAAAAGGAAGTTCAGGTTTTGTGATTCTCTCTCTTGGGTCTTCTAGCAGGAAATATTAAGCTATGCTGGTTGTAGCACTGGGTTTTCCTGATGTGGACACTTGCCCATCAGGACTTGGCCTGAGGCACCAAACTCATTTCACTCACCATAAACCACCGACAGGCACTTAGATGATGAGACGTTACGGCCCCTGTTCTAATGTGCTTGCTGGTCAACAGCACAGTGCTCAGCTGCACTGAAAACGTGCTTGGAAGAAATGCTGGAAGAACATAAATGTTTGGCAGCAGTGCTACACAACGCAGCTGGCTTTTTCTCTCAAGGCACCAGTGTTCAAGGGGACGACCTCCCACCCTTTGTACCTCCCGGTCTTATAGCGGGGGTGGTAGCCAGAGAATACGTATTGGCCTGCGGTTAGAGCACAGGCCTGGGAGTCGGGACACCTGTGTTCCATTCCTAATTTTACCACTGACTTGCTCTGTGGCCTCTCTCCTGTCACTTAACTTCTCTTTAACCTCAGTGTGCTCGCCTGTAAAATGGGTTGGGTAAAACTTGCCAACCCATAGGGGGTGCTGTATGCTTTAATGTTTCTGTAGGGGATAAAAGGTGCACTGGGGTCATAAATCCATAGGACCTGTGCTATGCCCCAGCTTTTAAACTTGGAGGAACCCTTCAGTCTGTCAGACCCACCAGGGGTCCTACTATTCCCTAAGGGTCGGTCACGCAGCCTCAACACCTCCAAGACTGAGCCTCTGGGCTCCAGGGCTCCTGTTTCACACCATGAGCTCTGCCCAGCGAGTCCAGCTAAGAGAGACTCCCAGTCAGTATGCTCTTCAGGGACCAGTGCACCTCAGCCAGTATTTGCAGTGACTTCAGGCAGCCTTCTTCCAAACAGAGTAGGGTTTATTAGTCAACTGGCATACACCAGTGGGAAGTCCTTCAGTTAGCATAGAGAACTGAAGCTTTCGATACAGTCGGATCTGGCCATGCCAGTGTTTCACCCAGCCAAGCTGCTGTGGGCTCCATTCCTGGCCCCTTCCCTCTGTCTCTTTGTCAGTCCAAGGTGAGAGCCCCACCTCTCTCCAAAGGGAAGCCCTTATCCCAGCGACCTGACACCTCTCCCCTTTGTTCTCAGGCTGGGGCTTTTGCTTCCCTTCCCCACCAAGAGGTGGGGCAAAATCTCCTTCTTCTTGTTTGTTGGTTGCTAGGTGTGAGTGATTTGGCTGTTGGGGTTCCTGTAGTTTTTTTTGGACTCCCCATTGATATGGGCTCGGTTTTAGTCAGTCCTTTAATGACCCATTCATTCCACCCCAAATAGCTACATGACACACCCACCTCATGTCCTCGCTCTACTCCAATGCAAAGTACAGAGGGAAACTGAGGCACGCATAGGCTTCATAAAAATATTACAGAAAATCCCCATTTCCTCACACAGCATGTGAACGCAAAGCACTGGACTTTCAAGGGAGCCTAAGGGAGGTGGGTGCCCTAATCATAATGAAATCTGGGCACTTAGATTCCTTTATGAAAATCTTGGCCTAGATGTTTGGAAGCCCATAGGTGCCCCCAGCATGCTGGGTACTGTGATCTCTCACTCCAAGCACTGCTGTGCAGGGCTACTGGCTTCTGTATGAGTGGCCACTGGGGAGAGGGCCATGAGGAATACCTTTCATTTGTCCACCACGGCACTGGAAAATCATTGCAAAAACTTAAAATCTACACCCCTGCCTATTCCAGGAAAAACAAATAAGATTTTACTTGGCTATCATGGAGGGGAAGGGAGGGAGAGCCATGCCCTAGGTGAGTGGAATTTTGCAAGGCTAATATGCATCATATACCAAAATGTAAACACCAATCTCTGAAACATATGGATGATGTTCGGTCCCCAGTGGCCACTCTGACTCCAGGAAACAATATCAGCCACTAGACTTCCTTTCTAGCAGCTCCCCATTTCCTCCCCCCACTCCCCACCAAAGCAGGCTTGTTGCTGCTCTAGGAAGCCTGCCTCGAAATATTTTCATTCTAGCAGCATGAGGCACCAAGGCAGGCATGTTATTCTTAACCCTTGGGCCGAGGAAGGTAGCGGTGATGTAATGGAAGAACTTTGTCATGCTGCAAACCCTTACCGTCTGTCATTGCCAGGTTTGAAATATGGCTCATCTGTCAACTTCCCGGGCGTGAGCAGCATGGTCTCTTTCAAAACTCTCAAAACTTTGTTTCCACAAAGGCGAGTGCCAGCAGAGTCTCTGGTCAGCTGATCGGTCACTGGCATGAGCTGGTTTTCCCTGGCAGCAGAAAGCAACCTTTCCCATCAATTGCAAAGTCCAGGCTGAGGACCCCATACGCGGTCCCGCCAGAGTCAGCACAGGCTTCTGTACTTCCCCTATTACTGTAAGCACACCACTGTGCGCTGCGCCATTCTGCCAGCCACTTTGGTCTGGACAAAATGAAGCGATTGTCGCTGCACTGACTGACGTGTTTACTGCTCCCATATGAGGCCATCCAACGATAACTTATCTCCTTACAGGAGAATCTGAAGAGTGACTCCTGGGTGGGGACTGTCTTCACAAGTTTCTGCCAGAAGATGTTCTGTGCTCCTAATCCATTGGCGAGTCATGCCTCGGCAGGTTCGGCAAGCTGAACTGCCTTGACAAATTTGTGAAGATGCCACCTTATGAGCTTCTAAGAAATAGCTTCTAAGAAATCGTTTGTCACGATTGCAAAGTGCAGGAGATGATTATGGGAGACAGGTAGCGCGCTGCTCCCATGTCAAGTGTTGCAAGAATGTTGTTTTTATATAACTCATAGACTCATAGACTCATAGACTTTAAGGTCAGAAGGGACCATTATGATCATCTGGTCTGACCCCCTGCATGCTGCAGGCCATAAAACCGTCCCTACCCCTTCCCTGGACTCTGCTGTTGAAGTCCCCAATCCTGTTTTAGGTGACTTCAATCGGCAGAAACCCTCCTGCTAGAGATCCCTGCCCTATGCTGCGGAGGAAGGCGAAAAACCTCCAGAGGCTCAGCCAATCTGCCCTGGAGGAAAATTCCTTCCCGACCCCAAATATGGCGATCAGTAAGACCCCGAGCATATAGGCAAGAGTCTCCAGCCTGACCCCTGTCAGCCATTATACAATTTACCTACCATTTCTTGGTTTTCCTTGACTACTATGTTTTACCATTAAACCATTCCCTCCATAAATTTATCTAACTTAATCTTAAAACCAGACAGGTCCGTCGCCCCCACCGTTTCCCTCGGAAGGCCGTTCCAATATTTCACCCCTCTGACGGTCAGAAACCTTCGTCTAATTTCAAGCCTGAACCTCCCCACGGCCAGTTTATATCCATTCGTTCTCGTATCCACATTAGTACTAAACTGGAATAATTCTTCTCCCTCCCTCGTATTAATCCCTCTAATATATTTAAAGATAGCAATCATATCCCCCCTCAGCCTTCGCTTTGTCAGACTAAACAACCCAAGCTCCTCTAGTCTCTTTTCATACGACAGGTTTTCCATTCCTCTGATCATCCTAGTGGCCCTTCTCTGCACCCGTTCCAGTTTGAGTTCATCTTTTTTAAACATGGGAGACCAGAACTGCACACACTACTCCAAATGAGGTCTCACCAGCGCCTTGTACAACGGAAGCAGGACCTCCTTATCCCTACTAGATATACCTCGCCTAATGCATCCCAAGACAGCATTGGCTTTTTTCACCGCCATGTCGCATTGTCGACTCATAGTCATCCTGCGGTCTACTAGGACCCCTAGGTCCTTCTCCTCTTCCGTTACTTCTAACCAATGCGTCCCCATCTTGTAACTAAAATTTTTATTAGTCATCCCCAAATGCATCACCTTACACTTTTTACTATTAAATTTCATCCTATTCCTGATACTCCAATTCACAAGCTCGTTCAAGTCTCCCTGCAGGATATCCCTATCCTCCTCCGAATTTACAACGCCTCCCACCTTCGTATCATCCGCAAACTTTATCAGCCCACTCCTGCAATCGGTTCCGAGGTCAGTTATAGATAGATTAAATAAAATGGGTCCCAAAACCGAACCTTGAGGCACTCCACTAGTAACCTCCCTCCAACCTGACAGTTCACCCTTTAATACGACCCGCTGCATTCTCCCCATTAACCAATTCCTTATCCACCTCTGGATTTTCATATCGATCCCCATGTTTTTCAGTTTAACCAATAATTCCTCATGGGGTACAGTATCAAACGCTTTACTGAAATCCAGGTATATTAGGTCCACCGCACTTCCCTTATCTAATAAATCCGTTACTTTCTCAAAGAAGGAGATCAGATTCCTATGCCTGCCTCGTTTCCAGAGCCACTAAGGACAGTCAAACAAATACTTCCATACGAATGTCATGGAAACGTATAGTCAGGTGTTTGTCCACTTGTCCTTGTGACAAACGTGTACATGAACTCTATCTCAAAGCTTGTTTGGATTAGACTGGTGTGACGCCGTACCATGCAGGTATGTTAGGTTAAGCTGGTGTGGGTGTGAGCTTGATATTGACATTGCAGAGAAAGGACTGATGTCATTTTTCTTGTCTGGCTTCCTGAAGAACCTCATTTGAACCCAATTTATTAAGCCTGCCCGTGTGGGTGGCTGTGAAGTAGTGCTCCATGAAATGCCTGGAGCAACTGAAACGTTGAAATCAAATCAACTGACTTGCAAAGATAAAGGAAACCTGGCAGCTTTGGTTACTGTCCTTGTCCCCACCAGAAGACGCTCCAGTACAGTAGAATGTCCATCTTATTTAGCTATTGTATCTGTCTAGAGTTTGATACTATACACGTCACCATGGGGTAGAATAGCAAATCCCGCCGTCTTTGCCGCTTAGCAGAGAACGGACGTTTTCACCACAGGGAATAAGTGTGTTAGACCCAGTGTCCTGACAAAATTCCCAATCAGGTCATTACATTCTGCTAACAGGAATCCCCCTGCAGGGTCAGCTGGATTCTGTATCAGTCACTTTCCGCCTTTAACTGTTCTCCCATATTGATGGGTAGTGTTAAGTACCTGCTGAGGGTGAAATGAGCCCTTCCTCTACTTGTGAGCAAAGGTGACCTTATCCCAGAGCTAGGCTCTAAACCTGGATCCAAACCCAACTTGTAGGGGAAATAGAGAGTTCCAATCCAGTGCTCTGGTTTGGGCTCATCTCTAGCTGTATGGCATTGAAGCTAGGTTCTGCTTCTACTGAAGATAAGGGATTGTTGCAATTGATTCCAATGGGATAATGATCAATCAAGTGCTTTGAGATCATTGGATGAAAAATGCTATAGAGGGCCAAGGTAGCAGTATTTATTAAGGAAATAAATTATACATGTTAGGCTTCAGCTCAAAGAAAACTCAATGAGCATGTGGCATCTAAGTAAAGGCAGTGAGTTGGACTGGCATCTATGTGCTGTTGAATAGTTTTTCTTTCCTTCCAAGCAGCATTTATTTAACTAATAATCTGCAGCACAGAATTTTTTTATTTTTTTACAAGTACCCAAACAAGACCCAAAGTTCACCGGTAAATGAAACAGTGCACCCTGGAGCAGCATGAATTGTAGGATAAAGGATTAGAGCCTGACTCTGTTACCTTGTAATTAATGTAAATCACAATTTACGTAAATCTTATTAGTTCAGGATGCTCTCATTATGTCTGGAGTAAAAAGTAATTAAGGGCTCAGAAGTGGAATAGGGGAACAGCATCTCCTTTTCATCGGCAGCTAAATTCAGTGACACAAACAGAAGAGTAGAGTGGCAGCTGGCTGAGAAAGAAAACTACAGGCATTAAAGTTCCCCAGCCGAGGCCCCTTCTCCCCTAATGTACATGGGAAAAAACTATGTAGGGGAGAGGCAACTGTGAATTTTAACTCATGGGATTTCCTTTTAATCCTTCCCTGTGGTGGGGTTTACCAGCTTGTGGAAGAAGCCAGACATTCCCGCTCCTTTTACCCTTGGATGTCCTGCAAGCCAGTCAGATTTTTCATGGGATTTTTTATTGCCACAAAGTGACACTAATGGGACCCAAATAACATGAGATCAGGTCTTATGATGTTATCTTAATTCCTGGGTGGTGGGAAAGGTCAGATCTCACATTGTGCTTTGTGGACAAGGATTGTCTCCTACTTGTGTTTGTACAGTGCCTGACACAATGGAGTCCCAGTGCTGACTGCAGCCTTTAGGGGTCACCCTAATGTAACTGTTTGATGATAATGGGTATGTCTATACTGCAATAAAACACCCCTGGTTGACCCATGTCATCTGAACCACACGAAAGGAGTCTCTGATGTCAGAATGGTGGTAAGCCTGTACATTCCTGGAGTAAGACCAGGAGGGTGAAGACTTCAGCTCATTTATTCATGCCAGAGCAATCAGTCAGGGAAGTCAATTGTAGTGTCTGGTCCTGCTGCCTGCCACGTACTCTAGCCACTTCACACAGGATGCATTCTGACCATGCAAGTCATTACATTAGGTGATGTCATACATAGTCCATCGTCCCACGCAAGGTGAGTGCTGCCTAATGATTAGCACAAGGGATGGGGAGTCACAACTCCTGGCTACTATTCTTGGCTCTGCCACTGACTCACTGTGTGACCTTGGGCAAGTTACTTCACTTCTACGTGCCTCAATTTCCCTGTGTGTAAAATGGAGATAACAATACGTCCCCACCTAGGGTTTGTGTAATGCAAATTAGACGTGGCTCACTGGCTTATGGATAATAGCAAAAGTGGCTTTCAGCTGGATGGGATTGCAGTGACCCCTGAATTATGTCAATGTCAGGGGTTTGTTTTAGTTGCTTTCAAGGCAGCAAAACACCCTCGAGCTGGGAATTTTATTGGCTAGAGTTTTTCTCCTTTGTGCCATTCTCTGTGATAAATGGCCATCCTTCGTCCATGCACTGATAAGCATCTGGGAAGCTCCACTGGACCCAGCAACCAGCCCTGGCTCTAATCAATAGGATCCTATCAATCCTCCAGCACTAATGAAAACAAACACAAAGCACTCACATGTATACCACCGAAACCCTGCCAGCAGTAAAGGGGAGTTTCATCTTCTCTTTCCATTCAGGCAATAAAAGAGGAGCTTAAACAAAGTCTGCTGGTGCTCAGTGCAGGATTTCAATCCCGCTGGATTTCATTTTACAGTCCCTCTAAGGCAGATAGCCTAGAATTAAGTTAGATTTTAATTGGGGGAAACCAGCTTGTTGGAAAACACTGATCAAAGATGTCAACATTCATTTAGTTTTAAACTATCATAAAACCACATCGGAGCTTCTCGGCTTTAAATCTTAGCAGAGCCTCTGCTCTGTGCTTAATGTGTAGCTGCATCTCCCTCCCGCAGCCTCCAACTCACTGCTGTGATTTGCGTCAGGCTGACACGTGGAATACAAATCGTCAGCCTGGATGAAAAATATTTCTGCTATAGGGAAACAAATAGACTACTACTCTGGGTTTCCATGGCGCCTTTCAACTGACCGCTCCCTTCGAAAATATCGCCTCGGAGCCAGGGCCGGCTCCAGGGTTTTGGCCGCCCCAAGCAGCCACCTCTCCCTCCCCCCAAACAAAAAACAAACAAACAAAAAAGCCGCAATCGCGATCTGCGGCACTTCGGCAGGAGGTCCTTCGCTCCGAGCGGGAGTGAGGGACCCACTGCCGAATTGCCACTGAAGAGCCAGACGTGCCGCCCCTCTCTGGTGTGGCCGCCCCAAGCACCTGCTTGGTAGGCTGGTGCCTGGAGCCGGCCCTGCTCGGAGCTTAAATGAGGATGGTGCCAAGTTCGATGGACTTTGGGCAGCTACCTCTCTGAGAGTCTTTTGAAAATTTCGGCTTCGGTGCTTGACATGAATTAATTACACTTCAAATCACTACATGATGGTAGCTGGGGGGAGGGATAGCTCAATGGTTTGAGCATTGGCCTGCTAAACCCAGGATTGTGAGTTCAATCCTTGAGGGGGCCATTTAGGGAACTGGGATAAAAATCTGTCTGGGGATTGGCCCTGCTTTGAGCAAGGGGTTGGACTAGATGACCTCCTGAGGTCCCTTCCAACCCTGATATTCTATGATTCTCCTCACTTTACATCCCAATAAATGGCAGCACAAAGGGGTGAAAGGTCAGATTGTGAATCCCTTACTCACATTGGTGAGAAGTTACTTACATGAGTATCCCCACTGAAATCAAGGGGGTGACTCCTGAGAGTCACAGGGATCAAAATCTAGCCCTAAATGATTTGCCCCAGGACAGCCAGTGAGTCAATGACAGGGCCAGGCATAGAACCCAGGGGTTTGACTGCCCCGTACCCTGGCCATGTCACATAAATCGCTTGAACTTGTTTTTAATATAGCAGGACACGTACAACAGCAGCCTGGGCAGTGATTCCGATTTTCATGGCTTATTCAGGAGCACACGGACAGAGCTGGACTTTGCTTGTTGCAGTACCTGTACAGCTGAGATTTTCACACAATTTACGTACGAGAGCAGCTCTGTGATGTAAGTTAGGTAGCTGTCTGGTATTCTGCTGTCATGTCAATTAAAGCTGACCCTGGGCAATTAGATATCGCAGTCATTACTAGGGCACCTAACAGTATGTATTGTTTCCCTATAGCCATAGCTAATGCAGCCCACAGTCCTGGAGGCACAGATTCTGCTCTCAGTCACACCACTGTCACTGAGAGTGGGCTCGTTAGCCCAGGTATTTTGTACGTGAGGAGGGACTTGCTTTTTTTTTTTAAGAAAACAGAAAAAAATGCTCCCAATTAAATACCAGTAATGGCGAGTCATCTCATCCCCTCCATGATGAGAGGAGATGACTGGGCTTTGGAGTGTCCAGCTTGGGAACATGGAACCATTTCCCCTTCCTGACGAGAGAGCCCCTTCAGAGGATGAAAGGTCTGGGAGTGAGGCCAGGTGGTCAGCAGAAAAGGCACTACTGAATCCCCATAACACTCCTGGCCTTCTGTCAGCATTAACTTGTTGTCTTTTCCCCTGCACGGTTGGCCCTTGGGAGGAAATGGCTCCCTGGGAGTCCTGGCAACATGGCTACTGCAAAAGCCAGGATGATCGGGTGCTAGACAGAGAGGAACTAGGGGAACAAGGAGCCAGGGCAACAGCAGCTCTACCGGGAATCCACGGGCTGAAGTCTGTAAACTCTGCCCAGTTCCATAGGGATGGGAGGGAGCAAACCCTCTCTCCAATGGAAGAATCCAAAGTAGGGCTGGGCAGGAATGGGATTTGCCATTTTGCGGGAATTTCTGTGATTTACAATAATAATAAAATATCCTGAAACCGAACAAAGCCGGGCGATTTAGGAATTTCCTGCAAAATGAAATGTTGGGGAGGAAATATAATTGAAACATTTCAGGCTGATTTTGACCTTTCTTCTTTACTTTTTAAAAAGTTTGTATATTAAAGAAAAATTCCTTCCAAATAGTCACTTTTTCCAAAAAGAAATTTTATCAGAATGGACATTTTTGAAACACCTAGTTTTCAACAAAAACAACATAGTAAAAAAAAACCTGTTTTGACGAAAAATTCCTGACCAGCTCTAATCCCTAAGAAATGCTGAAAATTTGGACTTGGGAAGTTTCCTTACCAAGAGGCAACAATAACTTGCATAGGAGAACAATAGGACCTGGTGTTGCTTCATGAGAAGAACCAGATGGCTGTGGGAATTGTTGGTGGCTTTGTCCACTCTCGGTCACTATTCATGCTCAGCCTAGGTCAGTACTGACTGAAAGGAGTTACTGGCTGATGGCAGTTTGGAAGAGCTCAGTCCAGTTCTGAGTGGACAGGTGTTCACTTCAGAGCTGCAGATTGGCTGTTGTGGCTGAGAAGCCAACCAATGAATATACAAAGACTTGTGTAAGTTTAGCAACGATCCCTCCAGGTCAAGTTGGTGAGGGTAGGAAGCTTTCACAGTATGGAGAATGTGTCACAGACACGCTAGAGTCTTTCACAAGCTCAATCATTTCTTTACAAATAAATAAATCTTAAGGTTAAAGCAAGTCCATTATTAAAAGGTTAGATTTATTAAGTCTCTTTAAAAAGAGCCAGTCAGTAACAGCTCTTGCAATCAGCATGAGGAGTAGTTAGAAACTTTCTGGAAAACCGCATGTACAAAACAAACCCATTACAATGAGCTGCCTGATAAGCTGCATTATGCTTTAATTATGTTAGTGTGTAAACATCAAAGAGGCCTCAGTATCGTGGATAACAGTAAATATTAACCAGGTACGTTATAAGTATGCAAAATAATCCCAGCCCTTGACTTTGCACAGATTCAAAATAAGTATTACGTTGGCTTTAATCGTTGCTCGTTGTGGACTTTGAGAGTGTGTCTACATTAGCTTTATTCACCTAAAATTCTCTCTCCTTGCTCCACCAGTGGGAGCTCTAGTGTACAACGGGCATTTTAACCATCATGTTGTCTCTTATCTAAATTTGCTACCACCAATGGGGGTGGGAAATTTAATCAAAAGAAGTTTATTGCAGGCCAAGCCTGAGGCCAAAAGAACTGGCAGGGACCTGCTGGAGAAATGTAAGGGGTTGGAAGACCAACCACCGAATATTGCACAGAACCTTATGAGTCTTGGCGAGAATTCTAAATAATTAACGACCACTACAGTGTGTAGTAATAGACTTGCCTTTTAAATGGATGATGTCATGCTGGTTACTCAAGAGAGGCTGATGTGTTTCCGGTGTGATGTAGAAAGCCTGGTGCATTTTGTGTCATGGAGGAATATGTACTGGGGATGACTCAATTATATTGTGTTACATAACATATTGAAATTCCTTTCCCATAAAGTAGATGCAGTTAGGGCCTGATCCGAAGCCAATGGGCCCTAAGTCACAGAAAATGTGTAAAATGTAAAATCTAGCAGACAACTCTCCCATATACACTATGCTGTGTATGGAAATAATGACTTAACTGTACTCTGATTCACATAAACATTAGCCAAGATGGCCAGAGTTGTAACCCCATGCTTGGGGCAACCTGAAACCTCTGACTGCCAGAAGCCAGGAGGGAAAGACGGGGATAGATCGCTAAAAAACTGCTTTGTTCTGTTCGCTCCCACTGAAGCTCTGGCCTTGGCCACTGTCACAGGCAGGATACAGGGCTAGATGGTCCATTGGTCTGACCCAGAATGGCAGTTCCTAGGTACACTTCCATCATTATAAATCAGTGCAATTTGTTCAAGTCTCTATGTGTGCACATTCTTCCTAACTAGTTAGTATTAAACCACTTTTACAGGCCCAATCACACTGTTAAATTAGACAAATTTGATTGACACTTCTGGGGGTGTGCAGTAGCTATCATTTTTAGTAACATCTGTCCTTAAATTATTATTTTATTATTTACATTTTGATTGTCTCATGTCAATTATAAATATATTTCCTATGTTTGGGTTTATTTAGAGCCAGGAATGAAAAATATGCCTGTACTGGATACACTACATTGAGTTATATAATGTACAGATATTCTATTACTATGAAATATACATGGAGTAATTCTCTGTAAAGACCGAATTAATTAAATAAAAAGTAAATATGTTAAATGCGCAAAGATATAACCATCCTCTCTTATTCATATATAATTATATGGATAAGAGATGTGCAAGAGAGACTGAGAAAAAATGAGCTTGTGTTTTGAATGGACATTTGTCCTACTCATGTATAATGACATACTCCATGTAAGTTTCATAGGAATAAAATTTCTGTCCAGTATGTAACAATATATGTTAACCAGCACGGGTAGATTTTTCCATCATGGCATTATCAAATCTGTCCTTGAAATATGACGCATGAAATATACATGTAATCACTGTGACATAATCAATTTAAAGTCAGATGTGATACTAAGCACAATAGCGGTCATCAAACAGATCCTCTTCTGATGTAAACTGATGTAGCTACATCCATTTAGCTGTGGATCTGGCCTAATATTCAGACTAGGCCCAGCATTCCTCACACACATTCCCAGCCTGATTCCTGGTTTCCTGCACTTTCCACTTACATCTATCTGTTGTGGAGAAAAAGCAAACAGGGATTGCACAGCAGGGCACCTGAACTCTCCAGCCCTGTAGCACCCTTGCAAAGTGGCAAATACCAGCACACACGAATGCTGCTAGGCACTTCATGTCTAGAGACTGGGGAGGGGCATGTGCATGCGTTTGTGTATGTGGGGAGGGGGCGGGGGGCTGGCCAGTGGGAGCAGAGCTCAGGAGTGAGAGGGACCAAAAGAGTAGTACTGAAGGATAAGCTCTCCACAGGGATGTTCCAATGTCAATGAGATTGCTGCATATCTCCTATAAGGGCTTGGCTATCCCGGCAGTTTACAGCGCTGCAACTTTCTCACTCAGGGCTGTGAAAAACACCCCTCTGTGCGCAGCAAGTTAGACAGCGCACCATCGCTGGGAGCTGCGCCCCTCGTGGAGGTCGTTTTTTTTTTTAGAGCTCTCTCCCAGCGCTCTGCTGCGACTACACAAGCCACGTTAAACCGCTTTAACATTGCAGTGTAGACTAGTCCTAAGACCCCATCCTTCCTGAGGAGACGATCACTTGGAAACTGTTGTAATAATTGGGCCTATGAATTTACCTTAATTGTGAGTTCCACTGCGGGAAACGGAATACAAGTTTGCAGACTGGACAATGGGATGGATCACTTAATAATTGCCCTGTTCTGTTCATTCCCTCTGAAGTGTCTGGCACTCGCCACTGTTGGAAGACCGGATACTGGGCCAGATGGACCACTGGTCTGACGTAGCTTGGCCATTCGTATGTTAATGGGGAAAGGTGCAAAAGGAAAACAAAAAGACTAAATTAGTCCAAACAAAAAGGTCTACTGATATAACCCAAGGACTGTGTAAAATCATGTCTCATAAACAAGAGAAACCATGAGACCAGAAATCTATGACCCAAAATTGGTGTGTCAGAAATTAAGCCTAACTGGACAAACTAATAAGAGGATGGGCTATTCTGCTAGTCCCTTTTGGGGTCCTTAAATAAAGAAACTCTGGGAGCACTATTGGTGAATGAGGGGGCTATTTTGCTGGCTGACTAAAAGAAGGGAAAGGAGCATATGATCATAGCTGCCCCCCCACCCTTGTCTTTTGAGACCTGGGATCCACCCTCACATCATTGGGCCTCTGTTGTCCTGATCTGAAAAATGTCTTGCCAAGAGAGGGATCCGTGACTTTGTCACTTCCACTGGCTTCGGCTAAATCCCAACTACCAAACCATCACCTGGGATGTGAGTCTTTGTCACCCCACCCTCTTCATGTGTCCTTTTCCTTCCCATCTTATTTTTTCTCTTTCCTATCCCTCTCCTTTTTCCTTCTGTCTAGTAGATGTCTGGCTTAGCTGGCTAAGACTGCATCTTTTGCAACGCTGCTGTGAGCCTGTGACCAGAAAGCCAACTAAAAGCAATGCCCTAAACAACCGATGCTGGTACAAGTGTCACAGGTGTGGCAAATCTCGGAGTGGCTGATAAGATGTTGTGCTGTGCCTGTTTTTTTCCCAGCAGTCAGGTTGCAAGTGAAAGTCAGCACCAAAAAACAGAAGCGAGGGCTGCCTGGTCTATCTTTGTTGTTCTTTTCTCTCCCCTATTGTGAGCGTTTGTCTTGTTCTGTCTTCTAGACAACAGGATTGGACGTTAACAGCAGCAGCTCCAGCCCATCTCAGCTAACTTCTCTTTTCCCCAAAAGGATGGTTATTACCATCTTTAATAAGAGAATGAGGGTGTGGGGAAGATTTCTTTCTAAAAACACTCTCCAGCTAAAGGGAACAAGGGATGTTGGTAAAATAAAATCATTGCTTTATACTTTATATTTCAAATGCTTTAACCTCCCCTACCCCGCCACTTTTCTGTATCTTTAATAAAAGATTAAAAGAATGTTTCTTGTGGTACTAAGCAAGCTGAGGTCTGTTTACCAAACCCCAAACCTTGTTTAAACCGTGGAATGTTGGACAGTGACCTCTAACACTTTGGGCCCATCTATTCCATGGAACAGAACTCCAGCAGATAAACCTTGCAGAGTTTTCCTGGCTCTCTAGCTCCATGGGGGTTTTCACAGCACGCTAGGACATCCCTTCCCCTTGCCCTTTCCATCCCCTTTTCTTTAAATGAAGGAGCAAGTCCATCAGTTAAACCTGAGGAATGGGAAGCAGGACTCCCGGCTTCTATTCCTAGCTCTTTCTTTGACTTACTGTCTGTGTGATCTTAGGCAAATGACCTGACCCAGGCCTGAAGAAACGCTCTGTATGCGCTTGAAAGCTTTTCTCTCACCCCAGCAGAAGTTGGTCCACCCACCTGGTGTCTCTAACCCCTGCGTCTCCATTTACCTACCGGCAAAATGGGGACAATAACAGGGCTGGCTCTAGGATTTTTGCCGCCCAAAGCAAAAACAATTTTGACCGCCCCCCCTCCCTTATTTAATTATCTCACCCCTGGCCCACCTCAACTCCGCCCCTTCCCCAAATCCCCAGTCCTGCCTCCTCCCCCCAGGCTCTCAAGCCTAGGAGGGAGGGGGAGAAGCAGCGCCGCGCCGCGGCCACTCGGAGTCTCCCCCTCCCTCCCAGGTTTGAGAGCCTGGGAGGGAGGGGGAGACCCCGAGCTGCTGCGGCGCGCGAAACAGCTGATTCGCGCGCCGCTGCTCCCCTCCCTCCCAGGCCGTGGCAGCAGCAGCGGAGGTGAGCTAGGGCGGCCGGGGCACATTTTTAGGGGCGGCATTCTGGCGCCGGCCATGCCGCCCCTAAAAATGTGCCGTTCCAAGCACCAGCTTGTTTTGCTGCTGCCTAGAGCCGGCCCTGGACAATAATGCCTACCTCACAAGGCGGTTGTAATGATTCATTTTAATTTAAGAGATGCTGTAAAGTCTCCATTATTTGGCGTGTTTAAATCAAGACTAGATGTCTTTCTAAAAGATAAACTCTAATTTAACCATGAGTTATTGGGCTCATTTAGGTACTACTGGATGAAATTCTCTGGCCTGTGCTATGCAGGAGATGGGACTATATGATCCGATTAGTCCTTTCTGGTCTTAAAATCTATTGGGTGACTGTAAAGTCCTTGGAGCTCATTGGATGAAAGATGCTCTATTATTTTTTAAACATATTAAGCTTATTAATAAGAATATTTTTCTAACATAAACCGTGAGATCTGCCGGAAGTTATACCAGAGAATCCCATTCTTATGAACTACAGATGAATTTTATCCTTTAAAACCAAAAAAACCTCATGAAATAAGTTATTTCAGCTTTTACCCACCAATGTGTTATAGTTGTAACCGTATCCTCCCTGAACAGCCATCACCCCCAGCTTCCTGGAACGGAAACTCCCTAATAGTTTGCCATCAGTTTGTGAACAGAGCGTTTGGGATCACTTAACCAGAACTGTCTGTGATATTTTACATGGGAGATGTCTCTCGTGCATCTGGTGTTTGCACATGGCTCATTGTCACTTTATGTACAAGCGCATTCAAGCAAGGAGCTGGAATACCTGAAATACTGAGGGCCAGATTGGGGCTGGGTACTGCAAGAAAGGGAGCAAGGAGCCTCCTTATCCCCCTGAAGTTCCTCCATGGTGTTGGGGGGAAAATTTGTCACAACTGAACTTCTTGTGCTCAACTGATGTCAAGGGCTGTTCAGGACTGTCTGCTAGGTGCTTGTCTGGCTGCCATTACCATTGTATCTGAATGTCTCGCAATCTTTATTATATTTATCCTGACCACACCCCTGAGGTAGGGCAGTGCTATTCTCCCCATTTTAGAGATGGGCAACGGAAGCACATAGAGACTAAAGGCTTGTCTACATGGGGAAATTTACTGGCATAATTATTCTGCTCTTCTATTCTATTCTACATAGGTTTTTATACCACGCTCATCTCTGTAGTATCCAATTGCCTTCCAGGAGTGCATTAAGCAATGCTATTATATCCTGCTCTCGCTATCCCAGTATAACTCTTCGCATGGACACTTGTATTCCACAGGAAGTGTGTCCATATGAAGAGTTACACAGAAATTTGTAAATGATTTTTGGATCCTCTGGCATGAAAAGTAGTACGACATTTAAAAACAAAAAAGCTGCTATTGATAGAATTGAGAGTCTTTGCTTTCATTTCATTTTTCTACTTTCGGTTATGTAGATATATATTGCAATTAAGCTTTGAAGTAGGAAAAAAAGGCCCCGGTATTAATCACATCACCTCAGCATAAGGCTATGTAGTAAGTTAATAAACAAATCACTCAATGGGTTTATTTTCTGGCCTTTGTTAGCTTAATTCATGAGTCACAGACCATTTGGCTAACATTTAAATGTGACTCATGGAAAGCATCCAGTCCATGCTGTTGTGAATGATCTTCCAAACCAGTTCTGCCAGTCCTGCAGTCTTCCAAATGTCTGGAAATACATTAACTTAATTGCATCAAACAACATTTTGCAGTGTCAATTAAAAACAAAGTCCTCTGTTGGGAAACAGGAGGGTTAACCTACCCAATTAGCAAAGCAAAAAGTGCAGTGTGTGCTTCTACTTGGGAGTGTCAGGACTGGCAATAGCTCTCACAGCGCTGCAGGTATGTCTACACTTAAAACGCTACAGCGGCACAGCTGTGCTTCTGTAGCATTGAGTGTAGACACCACCTATGCAGAAGGGAGGGATTCTCACACTGGCAAAGGTAATCCACCTACCCGGGAGGTGGTAGCTAGGTTGATGGAAGAATTCTTCTGTCAGACCAACTGCTGTTTACACCAGGGGTTAGGTCAGTAGCTACATCTCTCAGCGGAGTGAATTTTTCACACCCCCGAGAGACGTAACTATAGTGAAGTAAATGCCTCATGTAGCCCAAGCCAGAGCAAAAGAACTCTTTCCAAATACTGTATTCAATAGATATAGCCTCTCTTTCCGTTTGCAATCAGATAATTATTTTCTTAAACGTATTAGCGATTGGAAAGTGTTGGCCACATAAATCCCAGTTCGTAGCTTGTTGCATTTGAAACGGAAGCTATTTGGATGGGGCATATAGGTCACATGCTATTTTTCCAATGTCTGCTTGGATGAATGTGACTCTTAGGGCTTGTCTACCCTGCCCCGCAGTTTGGACTATCGGGATGTGAACAGCAGTGTGCCCCAACCTGCTGTGCTGTAACTTCCCCGCGTGGATGCTGTTTTAAGAGGATTTCATAAATACGAACTAGGAACCTTTTAGTTCGCACTTGCAGCATCCACAAGGGAGAGTTACAGCAGAGCACGTTGATGCATGCTGCTATTCAGACCCCGTAGTCCAAACTGCAGGGCAGTGTACTCGAGCCCTTAAAATCAAGTTTATTTATGTTACAGTGATATCTTGAGGTCCCAGTCAAGATCAGAGCCTCACAGCATGAGGCACTGTCCATACACAAGTGAAAGACAGTCCCTGCCCTGAAAAACTTGCCATCTAAATAGACAGGACAAATGATGGGGAGTATTATCTTCATTTTACAGATTAGGAACGGAAGCACAAAGAGATTAATTGACTTGCCCAAGGTCACATGGGAAGTCTGTAGCAGAGCATTGAAACCATATCTCCTGAGTCCCAGGCCAGGGCTTTAGCCAGCTTTCATTTCTGGGCACTGCCACAATAATAAATTCAAACATTCACCTTCCAGGAATATGCTCCAACAGTTTCTGCCAGCAAACTCGTTAACCAGAATATTCATGGGGAAGTGAACAAATATGGGGAATTCACTCAAATTCAAACTGAACTTCATGGGCATTTTTTTTCTACTTGTTTCTTGCATGAGACTGGTGTGTGCATGTGACCCCCAGCCTATGGGGAACACTATGTTTTAGCTGCCCCTAGTGGACTATCATGAAGTAGGTCTACAATCTCAATATGCCAAGTACTGGAGTGGCCACTGCTCCCTTTAAGAATCTGTTCCACCGCCTAATGGATCAAATAGTCAGTAGACTTTTTGTGATATTCAACCTAAACATTCCCCTTCTTAATTATGGGCTCCCCCCCCCCCCCCCATTATGTCCTTGTTTAATGCTAGAAATTCTCTCCTTCCTGGCTATTTTACATTCTTCATAGCCATTTACCTATGCAGAAACTAGGGATGGAAAAGATTTATTGGCTCACTGAATGCCCCAGAGGAACATGGTGAGGGATTGCCTTGCGACACTCAAAATACTGCAGTATTTTGCAGTAATCACTCAAAACACAGCAGTATTGCTACTCTAAACAACAGTGTCTGGGACAATTACTAAAGAATGCTGCTGCGCTTTCTTACATTTAAAAAAAAACCTTTATATTTAGGCAAAGTTGCAATGAATTGTTCACCTACTACATTGTACACTACTTATTCAGGGGTAGGTTAATATTCAGTGAACCTGGCTAAAGATGCTGGCTGTGGACCCCGCGCCCCTTCTCTGAGTACACTAGAAAGGGCGATCAAATTTCTCAAGACCTATCCTTGTTTTGGCACGCTTCTTGTGAACGTACTTGGCGTGCAAGGTTTTCCATGACATTTCCATGAGGAATCTGGTCCTTTATAGTTGGAAAGATAATTGCTGCAACCGAGGGTCCAGAATGAGATAATGGGGACCTAATTTTCAGAATCACTGAACACATACAGAACCCACTATTTTCAGTGAGAGCTGTGGGGGTTCAGTACTTTTTAAAATCATGCCCTAAGGATAGATGGGGTCCTCTGACTTCTGTACAGGATCCTGCGGAAACCCCAGAACACAAGAACAATAGGGCCATTATGGCTTAATTATTTATTGTTTGATCAATTGGTCTGGTGCTGAAAGGCAGCGGGGAGGGGTTATCAATAACCCTGCAACCTAACCACACCAGGGAATCACCCGTAACAACGTCCCTTACGCCTCGTGTCTGCCCAGGATCTACCAGCCTTTGCACTTGTGAAGTAAGGTGGGACTCCACATGACTGGATTGTGAACACCATTGACTTGAATGGGGTTACTCACGTGAGTAACTGCTCACCAGTGGGAATAATAGGGTCCCAATCCTGGCCTTAAATAAGTTTAAGACAAAATGTGGAAGCCTGTGAATAACAGGCACAGTGAAGGGGGAAGCACTTGGATTTACTAGCACTTGTTTCATAGCCTCTCTCTCTCCCCATTAAGCCAAACTGAGAAGACAAGCCCAAAGCCTGCTGAGTAGGTGGATGACCTTGAAAGCTGACAAGAAAGCCACTGTCACTATGCTCATATGCACTGATAGTCGGCTGTGTGCACAGCTACCCCTGTCTCCTTCCAGGGATGGAGCGGAAGCACTGCATTCATAACATTCAGAGTGAGATTATCTGCTTAAAACATCTGCCTCGGGGATGTGATAGTCCCCTCTTTAAAAAGCCAAGTGTCTTGGCTCTACAGTCTCCCTGCAGAAAGGAAGAGGTGATGGTTGTTTTTAAAAGTTTGGGCCCTCCTGTGGCTTTCTTCTGAAAGTGGGTTGGTGGAAATTCAAGAGGGGAGCTGGGTGAGGTAATACATTTTATTGGCCCCAACTTCTGGCGGTGAGAGAGACAAGCCTTCCTGCACAGAGCTCTTCCTCAGGTCTGGGAAATGACACACTTCTCACCATTGATTTATAGCAGCAGGTATCTGATTGAAAAGAAGGCCAGTGCAGACTGCCCTAAGGAGCCACTCCTGTTTAGAATATCTTCCAGCCTCCATGCAATGTTTTGCTGTCACAAAGCCCCATTTCAGCAGTCATTGGACATGGAAGGAGATAGTTATGGTTTCAAGGTCCTCCCAAGCTTCTCTGCAGAACACTCTTGTGGGCTGAGGAACAGTTTGTGCCAATGTTCTGCAACTGTCTCATGAGGAAGGAGACAACCACTGGTCATAGAAGCTTTGTCTAAACGAGTCACTCCACCTCCCACTAGGCAGCCAGGTCTGACATTATCTGAAGCTAAAGAGAAGCCCAGGTCAAACATTGACTAGTCCTCCTATGAGCTCACACACATGACCTGAAGAGCTGAAGCATGACGGTCACTATGGCACTTGCCACCCTGCCATGAGGCAATCAGTTATTTTTAAGCTGGCTGCAGCCTGTAACAACATCCCCATGAACACACAGGTCAGCGATGGGGCTAGAGCCTGGGACCTTCAGCACAAAAGGGCCTGATCCGGTGCCCACTGAAGTCAACAGAAAGACTCCCACTGACTTCATTGGGCTTTGGATCAGGCCTCTGAAACCCAGGCCTCAACCATTTGGGCTTAAGGACTGCCATTAACTCTTCCTCACATCTCTGAGATCCCCCACGGGCTTTGCATGGGGATGAGAGGGGGACAGTGATTGGCCCCTAAGGATGAAATGGACTCTACTGTATTTATTAGCAACCAGTACTTAGCAGCCCTGTAATGAAGACAGGCTGGTGACAGACAGGTCTATTCTCCTCAGGAACATATACTGCGCCCTTCCATCAGGAATCTCACAAGACCCTCAGATCTGAGGAGAAACTGTGTTCATTTCTGCAACATTTAGTCACAAATTATCCAGAAAGTTCACTGCTTAAAGTCAAAGCTTTTCACTGTCTCTCCGTTTTGTCTGCAGACCTTATGATAACAATCGGCTGTTTGAGGACAGGTTAGGTAACGTGCATGTTAAGAGATTTGAACACCAAGCAAAGCCTAGTGCCTGGAGCCCTCAGACAGCAACTGGAAAGCATCTGACACTGAAATGCAAAAGGAACACAGGAAACCCTCTGTCAGGACACCTCCCTGACTAAAAACACTGCCTTCAATCATTCCTAAAGCCTAATTGTGTTCACTGAAGGGGAGGGGGAAATTATACAGCTCAGACCTACCCGAGCCGGCTCATTGATTCACCATTTAAATCTGTCCACAGAATTGATCAATAAAGGGGCCCACAGCATAAGTAAATCCAGGGTGTGTTATATGACGGTGCTGTGGAGGTACACAGGGAGCATCAGCCGCTCTTTTATGTGTAAATAACACTACATAGCATAACCCTCTAATCACTATTAAAGTAATCCGTACCTGAGAGTAATCAATACCCAAGATGCTGCAGGCTTAAGTTCACATACTCTGTTCTCTGGTACTGTTATCCCACATTTAAATCAAGATATTTCAGGGAAAAAACAAAACCTCATTTAGCTGTAGTATGGGGGCCTAATTCTCTACTCTGTTACGCCATTGAAGGCCCTCAAGTTCAGTGGCCAAAAACTGGTGTACCAGAGTCTCGACTCAGGGCCTGTATGTTTAAGATAAAGGCATTTTGTGGGCGTTATGAAGTGTTATTTTTTCAAGTCTCAAGAAGGCCATGAACAAACAAGACAGCATGCACCACTAAAGCAAGCAATACAATGGTAACCTGTTCCCAAAGATCCAAATGCGTTTGCTAATTCAAAATTCTCCAGGAACAACACACGAGATCAGAGAGCTGTGATATGATCTTGTGTACTTTTGGTGTGCAATTCTACTAAAGTCTGGGCTTCATCCTGATGTAACTTGGATCAGAATCTAGCCTTATCATCAACACCTGAGATAGACAAGACTAATACATTTCACTTTCAGGAAGTTATTAATGAAATTCAACATAAAATTGGCTTTCATCCCATTACTTTTAGCTGCCCTCCCTTCTATCATTCATTCCTCTTCCTTTTTGGTGTTTACAGACTCCAGATATTGTAGGCTTATCTCCCTTCCCTCTGCTAAATTGATGCTCAGCCAAGTTCTGCATGTTCAGCCTTTTTACTCCTTCCTTCTAAATTTGGCAAATGTTCCAGCATTCAGATTTAATACTGGCTTTGTTAACATTTAAATTAGGATTAAAATTTGTATTAGGAAGAGACAATAATTTGAGTTCCAATAGTTTCAAGGATGGTAAATCCCCCTGACAGTTTGCTTACATCTGTTCCTAAGGTCAGCCTTCACTTTTTTAAGTTTTGAAGACAAGTGCTGGTCATTTAATTTTGATAGATGTTAAGCTCTTAGGGTAGGGACTGCGGCTTGATTTGTGTGCATACAATGGTTGAGTGCTAACACAATTTAAATGATAATACATTGAAACTGTTATCATCAGGTAGGAAACAACTTAATGATTCCCAAGTAGGGTGACCAGATGTCCCGATTTTATAGGGACAGTCCTGATTTTGGGGTCTTTTTCATATATAGGCTCCTATTACCCCCCCACCCCCTGTCCTGATTTTTCACACTTGCTGTCTGGTCACCCTATTCCCAAGGCTTGTTTTAAAATTAAATCCACTGTTGCTGAGAATCTACAAAAAATCAATGTTGCTGGTTTCTCTCTGGGCTGCATTAAAAAAGCTTGTTCTGAAAGGATTTATCAAACCCAGAGTGAGAAGAGAGGCCAATTAAAGTTTAAACCTATTTCAAGAGCACCAGCAAAGAAAGACACAAGCGGACACACACAGTACAGATTTACTCTAGCCACTAAAACATTTCTTGTCTCCTTTTAGATATAGAACTTTTATTAAGTTCTTAATTTTCTTTGTAGTGTAACTGTATGAGTGTTTTCAATGCACCATAAAACTAAAGACCTAACCACCTGTGGTAATTAGAGATCCTACCATACTTTTTTTTTTCAACAGCAGACATGTTAATTGTGATGTGCTGACTAATTTCCAGTTTGGGTAATTTAAAAATTCTCTATGTAGCTTCAAATTGATAAAGAATTCTCCACTTCCTGATTGAAACTTTTGCATAGTGCTTCTGGGCATTGTTAAACTGCTGCTATGTTCTGCAACAGAGATGGTTTCATTTTAGTGGTAAATGAAGACATTCCTATCTATATTGTCTGTAAATCACATTGTTGCCAACTCTCATAATTTTATTGGGAGTCTTATGATATTGGTTGTTTTCTTTTAAAGCCCTATCTGCTGGAATCAAGCAATTGGATAAGAATCTCAGTGTGCTTGGTTGCTTGCTTTCTTTCAAGTAAGTTTCTCATGGTGGCAGAGGAGAGCTTAAAAATGTGAACCCAGTGCACTCTACAGATTCAGAAACCAGAAAGCAAATAAAAAGAATCCCAAATGTCTTATTATTAAGTAGGGCTGTCTGGTGATTAAAAAAATTAATTGCGATTAATCTCACTGTTAAACAATAATAGACTACCATTTATTTAAATATTTTTGGATGTTTTCTACATTTTCAAATATATTGATTTCAATTACAACACAGAATACAAAGTGTACAGTGCTCACTTTATATTTATTTTTGATTACAAGTATTTGCACTGTAAAAAAAACAAAAGAAACAGTATTTTTCAATTCACCTAATACAAGTACTATAGTGCAATCTCTTTATCATTAAAGTTGAACTTACAAATGTAGAATTATGTACAAAAAAACTGCATTGAAAAATAAGACAATGTAAAATGTTAGAGCCTGCAAGTCCACTCAGTCCTACTTCTTGTTCAGCCAATCACTCAGACAAGCAAGTTTGTTTACATTTGCAGGAGATAATGCCGCCCACTTCTTGTTTACAATGTCACCTGAAAGTGAGAACAGGTGTTCTCATGGCACTGTTGTAGCTGGCGTTGCAAGATATTTACGTGCCAGATGTGCTAAAGATTCATATGTCCCTTCATGCTTCAATCACCATTCCAGGGGACATGCATCCATGCTCATGACTTGTTCTGCTCAATAACTGTCCAAAGCCATGCGGACCTATGCATGTTCATTTTAGATATCTGAGTCAAATGCCAACAGCAGAAGGTTGATTTTCTCTTTTGGTGATTCGGGTTCTGTAGTTTCCGCATTGGAGTGTTGCTCTTTTAAGACTTCTAAAAGCATGCTCCACACTTCATCCCCCTCAGATTTTGGAAGACACTTCAGATTCTTAAACCTTGGGTCAAGTGCTGTAGTTATCTTTAGAAATCTCACATTGGTACCTTCTTTGTGTTTTGTCAAATCTGCAGTGAAAGTATTCTTAAAATGAACAACATGTGCTGGGTCATCATCCGAGACTGCTATAACATGAAATATATGGCAGAATACAGGTAAAACAGAGCAGGGGACATACAATTCTCCCCCAAGGACTTCAGTCACAAATTTAATTAACGCATTATTTTTTTAATAAGTGTCATCAGCATGGAAGCATGTCCTCTGGAATGATGGCCAAAGCATGAAAGGGTAGCCTATCTGGCATGTAAATAACGTGCAATGCCAGCTACAAAAGTGCCATGCAAATGCCTTTTCTCACTTTCTGGTGACATTGTAAATAAGAAGAGGGCAGCATTATCACCTGCAAATGTAAACATACTTGTGTGTCTTAGCGATTGGCTGAATAGGAAGTAGGACTGAGTGGACTTGTAGGCGCTGAAGTTTAATATTTTGTTTTTGAGTGCAGTTATGTAACAAAATAAATCTACATTTTTAAGTTGCACTTTCACAATAAAGAGATTGCACTACAGTACTTGTATGAGGTGAACTGAAAAATATTATTTCTTTTGTTTATCATTTTACAGTGCAAATATTTATAATAAAAAAATAAACACTTTGATTTCAGTTACAACACAGAATACAATATATACAAAAACGTAGAAAAACGTCCAAAATATTTCATTAATTTCAACTGGTATTCTATTGTTTAACTGTGCGATTAAAACGGTGATTAATCGTGATTAATTTTTTTTAGTTAATTGCGTGAGTTAACTGCGATTAATCAACAGCCCTATTATTAAGCCAATCTCATGATTTTGGGGCCTGACTCCTGATTTTGAATGCTCAGGTTTGGCAATCCTGAAATCACTCTGTAACATACATTCTGGCTTGAAGGTTGTATCAGTGCAAATCATTACCATGATTACACTTTAAAAGAATATTATTGTCCCCCTTAAAAAAACAACAAAGAGTCTGGTGGCACCTTAAAGACTAACAGATTTATTTGGGCATAAGCTTTCGTGAGTAAAAACCTCACTTCTTCCCATTAAACATTTAATAACATTCCTAGATGTCCAGAAACAAGTTATAAATTAAAACCTAGGCTTAGCATATGCTTTCATTTTCCCAGTGATTTATATACAATAAAACACCTGAATTGTCTATCAGAAGTCAAATTCAGTAGAAAGAATGCCTTTGAATTATATATAGGGCCTGATGCGCCAAGGTACTCAGTGTTCTCAACTTCCACTGACTACATTGGCAGTTGAAGGTGCTCAACGACATGACTGCATGTTGACACAGGATTCTGAGAACAGTGTTTGCATAATATCACAAATCTACCCTCAGGAGCAATGAAACCATCATGTTATCAGTTTGTGTCGTGACAGAATGAAATATTAACTGGACCAATGACCTCTTCATGCACCATCCTTAAAACAGTTACTTATGGAACATTTCTTTATCCCTGAAACCACATACAAGGCCTTGGAACAACATTGCATCCCCTTTCACAATCAAAATTGAAAGAAGTGTTTGTGGGGTATAATCATGGGATATTATTATTGTGTTTGGAATATGTGTATGATTGTTATTGAGGTTCTGATTATTATTAATATAGCACCGAAAGTGTGCTGAGTGTTTTATAGACAACTAAGAGCTGATATCCTGTAATTGACAGTGGAGGGGTAGACCGGTATGCCTTGCCACAGTGAGTAGACACAGCTGGCTGAAACTTTTGGGAGGGGGGGTGTGAATTTTCAAAACTTTCCTCGAGTTAATCCATTTTGAATGATTGAAATATATAATCTGGTTTCATAAACGAATTGGTTCGAATAGCAAAAATCACCGTGCGGGGGGGGAGGAATCTCATCTGTGTTTTGACCGTTGCAAGCAGTGAAACTTGGAGCCATTGATGGAATATCCTGTGACAAGGTGCTCACTGTAGTGTAAATCCTGTTACCAGGCGAATGCGTGCTCTAGTAGGGGCTTTATTGTCTGGTTCCATGGAATCACTGTTCACATGCCTCCTCAGGTGATGCGCTGCTAACTCCCAGAACTGAATGGACCAGAGTGCGCCCTGTGCAGGGTGACTCACAGCTGGCGGCTGCTACAGGCTGTGTCTTTAAATGTGTCAGCTCAGCCCCTTCGCCTTAGGTTGCCGCTGCCGCCGCCGATCTATCTCCCTCTACCTCCCCCACCGTGCTCACCGCGCCTGCGCCACGGCTGCCGGAGCTGGGACTCTCCTCTCCTGCGCTCCGGACTCCGCAGATCTTTTGTCTGAGGCTGGGCAGCGGCGGCTGCTCCCCGGATCGCTCCCGGCCAGCGAAGAAGGAGCCGGAGAACCCGTGCAGAGCATCGGATCCCAGGCGCCGGGCGATTCTAGGGGTGACCCTAGCACCGCTGGCTCCTGTATATAAACAAATGGGGGGAGGAAGGCAACTCTTAAGGTGGACTTGCTCTTAAGGTGGAATTTTTTTTAAGGTGGACTTGCTCTTAAGGTGGATTTCTTAAGGTGGAATTCTTTTTGTTGTTTTTAAAGTGGACTTGCTCTTGCATCAGCAGCTTTAGGGTGGGAAGGGCTGGGATTTCATCATGGGTAGAGGTTCTTAGCACAAAGTCGGCAGGACAACTCCTCTTGATATCACTAGGCTGGTAGCAGGGGATGGGAAAGGCCTGTTGTTAGGGAACAGACGTCTCTCCAGCCTCTAACAATGACTAAACCCCAACCCTTCTCCAGGAAAAGGCAGCCCATGGAAGAAGAAGAGGTGGGAGTGAAAAGCCAGATGTGTAGCTGCCGAGAGGTTGATAGAAGAGAGACTTTACTTTTCCAACAAGTCTCCAGCTCCTGATTGTTCTTAAGGAGGGGGGTGGGTGGGTTGTTTTTTGTTTGTCATTCATTTTGGTTTTTAAACTCTATCAAATATTATTATTTACTACCAACCCCCTCTCTCGGATATATACTGGAAATCCAAAAGGATAAAGACATGGAGACAGTAGGAAAGTTTGAGTTCAGCAGGAAAGATCTGATCGGACATGGAGCTTTTGCTGTTGTTTTCAAAGGGAGACACAAAGAGGTAAATAGGTTTTGCTCTTTTGTCTGGGGAGGGTTTACCCCCTTTGTCTCTGGTTGTCCCTATGGTTCTGTACTGTTGTCTCGAATCTTAGTCTATGTATTGTTTTGTTTATTACAAAGCTCCCCAGACAGGTTAGTAGCGAGGTGCCATGTAAATGCATATGCATTATTATATGTTATTGAGGGACATGTATGTGAGCAGAACCCTTGAAAAAGTCTTTGTTTGTGGCTGGCCAAAATAAATAGAGTTTTAAAGTCAGCAACATACGCAGCAGTGAACTATCAATATTGGGTTGTGCTCTGGTGTCCCATAGAAACCTAATAGATCAAAATAATCTGCCCCCAAACCAATTCAATTTCTGAAGTGTATTTGTGTTTTTTAAATGTGTGGCTTTTAGAGGAGGGCTGTTGTGGGTTTTGTTTTGTTTTTTGTTTTTTTGGATCGGTTACGGTTAAATAAGAGGATACAATCAATCTGTGGATTTTTCATCATTAAAGCTCAGGATAAGCCCTGGTTCCCAGAATCCATTTATTTGCATTGCTTAAATAAGAGGATAACTGTAGTATAAAATACTGTAATAAGAAAAACCAAAACCTTGGGGCTTTTCTTTTTTGAGCTGACCAGTCTAATTCAGCAAAGGGCAAGTCTGAACAAGTACAGGGTATGTACTGGGATAGTGAATTAGGGCCCTTTACCAATGCTCTGTAACCCCTTTGTCAGACATAATTGTAATCTGGGAGAGACCCTGGTTTCTTAATGTCATTTAATACTGAAATTGACATTTATCTTTTAAACTATACATACACATTTAACTTTCAGAAACCTGGGCTGGAGGTAGCTGTAAAGTGTATTAACAAGAAAAACCTTGCAAAATCTCAAACGCTGCTGGGGAAGGAAATCAAAATACTTAAGGTAAAGGCAGAAACTACTTTTTCCTCTCAGAATCTCAGTTATATGTACGCTGTTATTCCTAGTTTAGCATTCCTGTCTTGTTTTTTCTAGGAACTGAAACATGAAAATATCGTTGCCTTGTATGACTTCCAGGTAATGTATCTGATTACTTGAAGTATTTGAGGGTGGGGGGAAGTTGGGTAAAAAGTGTAGATCTTAGAATGTTTGGACAGATGTTCCACTTAGAGCCTACTTATATTAGGAAAAGTCTCCCCTTTGCAAGACAGGGAAATGTACTAACATGTCCGAACAGATCACTTGTGTTTAATTGTATCCCAGACCACAACACTCTGATATAATTGCTGGGGAGGGGGGAACCTACTTTGCTAATGTTCTTAAATGTTGTGCAGTGAAGTTTAATTCATGGTGAATATGTTAATGTCTCATGGTGGCATTATAAACCCAAAAATACAGTAATTCTTTTTGGCGCTCCTGCCCCCCCCCCTTTTTTTTTTCCGGAGGGTGCACACACACTCCCTATTCTACAATAGTTTGAACGTATATAGGGTATAGAAGAGGGGTGAGGTTGACTTTGTGGGCTATGTTTTGTTCAGTGGATCCTATAAATTGCAGTAGACTTATTTGTAGAAGGTTTCTGCTTCCTGTAAAGTTGCTTTTTTCCCCTCAGAGGTCAGCTCTAAGGATTGCTTCTAACAGGCAAGCGCTGATCCTAAGAGACCATTCTGAGGTACTCTGATTATAAAAACCAACTCTGCTAGGCTAAAAACCCTCCCTTCTTACTGTTCTTTGGGACAGGTTTTATTGCACACATGATGATGATGGGTTTTTTTTAGTGACAGATTCTCAATAGACTGGAATCCTTTTGTGTACATATGCAGTTAGATCCTAGCATGGGAGAAGTCGGAATGTGTATTTCCAGCCTAACCTTTCTTGTTTGGGAATGACAGCTTTAGTTGGTGCAATCAGACCACGCAGCACCAGGGTTGCTGTTTTTGTTGCTTATCTGTGGTTCAGTGTGTGTCACGTGGCCTGCAGGCCTCCTTGTTTGTTGACATTCGTCCTGCCCTCCTCCATTGGTGCAGCCAGCCTTTTGCATCACTGTGCAACGAGATCCCCAGCTGGGTGGTAGAGGCTGCCAGCAATGCCTTCTGGGAGCTATAGTCTGCATTCCTCACTTGGTATTAGTGCTCTTTTAGGCAGGACTACATTACCCACCATGCATCTCTCCTTGCTGGGAGATGGGGTAGATGCTGCATAGGGGAGGTTATGCTGGGTCAGGTACAGTACTCGGGAAGGGAAGAGTTTAATGCTTGCATTTTTTTTTAAGGCAGATGAGCATGGATTTTTCAGACCCTGTTTTTTGGGGTGAGGTGGGGGAGTTGGGAATAGGATTAGTTCATGGCAGCATGTCTTGTTAGGGTAACCAGATGTCCTGATTTTATAAGGATAGTCCCAATATTTGGGACTTTTTCTTATATAGGATCTATTTCCCCTCCTCCCCCCCGTCCCAATTTTTCACACTTGCTGTCTGGTGACCCTATGTCTTGTGCCAAGAGCCCCACTGTCCTGAAAAGCCTGTTTCTTAAACCTGTACAGGATGTGGAGATGGTTGCAAAAAAGTCTTGCACAGTCACAGGGTGTGTGAGCTCTTTCGGTCTGTAAAGCTGCAGACTTGGAGATGCAGAGATACTAAAGGAAGCAAAATTGGGGGTGGGGGAGAGGTTGCCATGGGGAAGTGGGATCCCTGATTTCATGTGTGTGCAGTTCTCCATTTGCACTCCCTGCACCCCAATTACTGGTCCTGCCTCTAAATGTTCATTGCTGCGGTTCTCATTTCCTTAAATCGTTACATTGCAGGGTTGACACTGTCAGCACATTCAAAACGTTTTTGTTTAGCTCCTGCTCTCCCTAACTCTCTGGTGTGATAGAAGTGGGGGTCCTAAATAAATGTCTTTGAAAGGAGAAATTGGAGTGTGGTGGTTCTACACCCCACCTTGTTTTGTGGAATGGGAACATTTCTGACTGGTTGTATTTCTCCGAGAGCAAACTTGACGCTTTATTTTTATTCCCCCATGAAAACAGCCAACTGCAATTACTTGCACTTTTATTTCCCTGAAGCATAAAACTGAAGATACTTTTCCCTCACTTTAGTATTTTTGGCCTTCGCTACTGTGAAGCTATAAATAGTTTTTGCTAATCTTCCTGTAGCTCTGTGGCTTTTGTTTCAGTTGCATTGTTGTAGTATTGGGTTTGGTTTTTTTTATTATTTCTCCTCTCCGCCACCCCTGTCACCAGTGGCTTCTTTAATTCTTACTCCTGTAAACTCAAGGAAATGGTTGAGAAAATCACAGAGGGTGTAAAGTTAGTGATTGCACCCAAAGCGGATATTTTTGGTGGGGTTTTTTTGCATGTGAAAATAAAGCCTGATGTAATAGTAGATTTCTTCTACAATAACATTGAGTAACTCCATCAGGCTTGTTGCAGCAGTGCCATTTACGCCTATTTCCTGGCGCCATTATTTACCCCCTTTCCACCTTCACCCCAGAAAACGGCTGCATTCAGTCCTTTTTGCACAGAGCTTTATGATATTGGATCATGAATAATAATAAAATAAGAGGTTTACTGGCATGATATTTGACATAGGTGAATATTTAATGATGTATAAGAAGACCATAGCTGGGCTTTTAGGAGCTTTGAGGGGAGTGTCTAACTGTAACTTCATTAAATTGGAATGGGCTCATAAAATGAAAAATATGTTCCAATTATTATGTGCTCAACTATCATTGATGTGCTCAGCATGGTCCAGGGATCCCAACGAGACAGTCTCTGCACAAGGAAGGGATGGAATCGGGTTTTATCGAGTTTTGCCTTAAAAATACTCATTTGTGAGCATGTGCAGAATAGATCTGAGCTGCAAACCTGTCCTTGGAGCAATAAACAGTTGGAGGTGTTGAATTTTGGGTTTGCCCTAACTCAAAGTGTGTTACTCCCATTGAATGATCACAGATTCTTAGCCCATCTTTTGGAGAGAGGTGTTTTGGGCACTAGCTCTTGGGAGACCTGGATTCAAGTTCCAACCTGTCACAAACTTCCTGTGTGACCTTGGGCAAGTTGCTTAGCATCTCGGTGCTCCAGCTCCCTATATGTAAAATGGGGATAACAGCACTTCCTGTCCTACCAGGAGTGTTGAGGATAAATGCCTTTGAGGTGTTGAGGCACTCAGAAAGTACTATAATGAGTGCAATATAAATACGTGGATGGGGAGAGACAGAGAGAGCTTTTACAGTGGAGAAAGTACTGTAGTTTGTCTCAATGATCTTTCAAGACACACAGATTTTTGCTCCTGTTTAAAACCCCTAGGGGAGAGCATCCCTTTCATTATCTTTCTGTTCTTTCCAAAAGCCACTCATTTTATTGACCACCATTTCCTGACTCCAGCTGCTTTCAGAAAACGTAGCTTGCGTCTCCGTGCTTAAGCCATGGATAGACCTTTTGTGCTGTTACCCTTTTACCTTTGTCCAATGCAATTCGAACAGAGGTGCCTAGTGGCACGTGTGGTTTATAGCATATGGTGCCAATTTGCTGATCTATCCTAAAAGCCTCACCAGATAGAAAATATAGAAAATAGAGGTCTTCAGGCTCTTTTTAAAGAGGGTGGAACGGGGTGTCTCTCCTCAGGGCTGGAGGGAAGAGCAGTCTAAAGAGACAAGGATTTGGAGATAATGATGGCTTAGCAACATAAGGATCAGGATTGGAAATAACTAGGCTCCTTAGAACCAGGTTCGGCACCCGTGTGTGGATCAACTCAACTTCCTCTGTTTGACGCTAATAAATTGAAATCCACGTAACTTGCTGGATGGGGGGACTTGTGTGATGAGACCTTAGAAACCGGGATGAATATTCAGCTGTGGTGAAGGAGTAGTTGAGAGGAGTGGGAGTGGTAAGGTGCCTTTGAGTCTGCCTGATCTTGGGAGTGCTCCATCCTGGGCTGCTTCCTGCCAGCACTAGTTTAAAGGTGCCTGCAGGCTGTTGTTGGTGGCTGGGGTCACGAGGACACAGGGAAGCGTAGGTTGTGCCTTGTTTCTCACGGTTGTGTCCCCTGTGCCAGTTGCTCGGAGCGGTGGTGATATAGGTGTTGTGTCACCTGAAGATTTCACTGTGCTGGGGTGATTTCCTTGTGAGCAGCTCTGCTGGCTTCAGGGCAGCTTGTGCCGGTAACAAAGTGCAAAGTTGCCCTAACACAGCTACCCCAATGTACTATACCCGTCCGGTCTGCATAGACGCTAATGATCTTGATAAATATCATAGGGTAGCCGTGTTAGTCTGTATCCACAAAAACAATGAGGAGTCTGGTGGAACCTTAAAGACTAACAGATTTATTTGGACATAAGCTTTCGTGGGTAAAAAAACCCACTTCTTCAGATGATCTTGTCCTTTATTGCAAAGAGAAGGGTTGCTATATAGATACAATTACTAATTGCATTCAGGACATACACCTAATCATGCTGTTACTTCCACAGGGGACCTACTTAAGTAAGGGGGTTATTAATATTTTCAGTAATTCGGTGTGTCCATCACTGCAGCATCAGGCACATCACAGGGAAAGCAAATGTACCCCACACACCTCCTGGGTGTGGTGTTCTGTCCCATCTAGTGGCATCGAGACCACTTAGAGAGAGAGATTAATGAGTTTGCGCTACAGCCTTAGCTAACAGCCAGTTGGCTTTTAGCTCATGCGGTAGAGGCTCATGCACTAAGCTCCGGAAGTCCCAGGTTTGATCCCACCTGCCTATGACCAGGGTCTGTCGACGTTATACCAACATCGCCCACTAACTAGGAATTGGAAAAGAGACCCCGCTTCAGTTCCCCACACTACCACAGAGGCTTGGCCGAAAAACTTCACCTCACATTGGTTTCTGGAAAAGCAAGGAAATTCCACCACCTGGATCGAATGAAGAGGAGACCAAGAGCTGAGCGGCATCAGCCATCCTGATGGCCCTGCAGGACCAAACTTCCTTGCGGGACTCATGCACATTGAACAGACCAGGGTGCAACTGGATGAAAGGCTGCATGAGAGAAGGCCATGGCTAGATGATCAGATATCCAGTGCCAGACTCAGAAAGGAACAAAGCCAGCAAAGAATGACCTCATTCTCTTCTTCTGGAGCCTGCTTGTCAGGCAGCAATGCCTCATAGTCAGTGGGATCAAAGGCTAAAATTAGTGTGGGTGCTTGAATGGTGTCCTTTGCTAGAAGGAGATTGGCCAAGTATGCAGCTTTGGCAGTTTGCCCATATCTTGTGTGTGATTCCCCCCATATAGTCTCTATCCTTTTGACTTGAAAATGGTTTTGTGTGATCTTGTTGTCCTTGGGCTTATCCTCATGCACTACAGGGACCTGCTGCATTGCTCTGGCATCCTTTATGGTGTTGGCCGAGTCCTGTATCACCAGCCGCAAAGCCACCGCTGTGCCTGGCAGCCTCAGATGCCAGCTAACATTGGGTCTTTTGCTCTTGAGGAATTACTTTTTGACACTGGTGTCTCAGGACACAGGACTCCAGTATGCCATTTGAAATCACTAAAAAAACATGCTTTGTCTGAGAGGTGACACTTCTGAGGTCATTCAGGCCCATCTAAACCCTTCTCTTATTCTGTCCCAAAGTGAAGTTTGGCATATCGCCTTGTGAGTTGGGTGTTTCATGCAGGCATATCTGGATGGCCAAACAATCTTCTCTGTGCCTCGGTTGTGGATGTTAATGGCGGGAATCCCTGCTATGCATGGCCACCCTCTCCTTCCACATGCGGGAAATACCCTGTTGACTGAAGATTGGGTCGGGCTTAATTGTGAAAACCTGGTGAAGATTCCATAGTCTTGTGGAGGAAGGTCAGAGTCTAGTGAATCATCTTTTCTGTATTCAGAGGGGTTTAACTGGTGCATAGGTAACTGTTTTTTATAATCTTGTGGAACCAACAAAAATAAATAAATAAATAAAAGGTCTCCCAGGTGTCCACTCTCTTCTAAAGGCCAAGGAAACCTCTGGCAAATGTTTCCACTAATTATAACCCTCTGAATAGTGAGGTGATATTTTTTAGATGGAGTGGCCTTCTTGCAATTTTGAAATTATGATCACTATTTTACTCACCATGTTCTTATAGTCCCGTGGCTGGGCCTTCTACCTGTGTTTTCCTCACATGATGCCGTGTCTCACATGAGCTGGTGACAGGGAGAGTTAATAGTCTCTGTAGCTTCCTTCTAGAAAAGGCAGCATTACTCAGCCTGTAACGAGGGAGATTAAGGGATGTCTCCAAAGAGTAATCGGAAACTGGAGTGTGGTTGTGTTTTGAATTGGACAGTGAAGCTCCAGTTACTGTTGAGGTGCTGTTCGTGCTGCTGGTGTTTAGGCTGTGTCAGCATTTCCATTATGACAACTTGCACTATGAAATCTTCGTGATTGGACTGTAAAAACATTTAGTCTGAATGGGAAGAGCAGGGGAGTTTGGAGGGCAGCCAGTAGCCTATATGGTATTAGAGTCCCAGGGATGGAGACAAGAGGGGAGAGAAGACCCCCACCCTACCGGCTCATCTATGGTGTCACCTAATGGTGGTGGGGTAAAATCCTTACACCCAAGAGGAAGGGTTTGGAAAAGGAAGATGTGGCCTATGGAGAACAAAGTGCTTGTTACTCCCTGGAGAAGGGAGAAGACGGACAGCCCTTGAGGGAGAAGTGGGACCCCGTAAAAAGGCTGGGTAGAGACAGATTTGGTGTCTCGTTTATTTTTTGTTTGGGGCTTCTGAGGAGATTTGGCCAGTGGATCAAGTGTCCAGCTCACAAATTAACCAAGCAGGTCACAACCATTATCCTTATTTTACAGATGGGAGAAACTGAGTCACAGAGTGCTAGTGGTAGAGCTGGAAAAAGAACCCAGGTCTCCTGAATCCCAGTCCATGCATTATCCTCTAAGCCACTCATGCTTGAAATGTTGTGTCTGGACAGTTTGAGCATCTAGCTGCCTTGTAAAGAAAAGAAATTAGCATTAGGACAACAGGAGGAATTACATTACATGAGCTAGCATCTTAGTAATCAATTAGACATTAAATATCACTTGTATGGAATGAAAGATGCTGAATTTAAAGCCATTATAGATCCTATTTAGCAAAGCATCTTACATCTACAAGAAAGGAAAACCTTCCTGCCCGTTCCAGTCCATCTTTGTATTCCCAGATGGTGGCAAGTGGGGGCTGCTGGTGAGATGAGAAATCACATTGCAGGTATTGAGAGGTGAAGCGGCATGTTCACAGAGACAAAAAGATGTAGCGCCAATTTGCAGAGACTCTAATCCCTTCTTAACGTACACGTCACCAGCAAGTGGGGAATTGTACTGACTGGAGGCTTTTTCAGGCTGGTCCGAATGTGTTTTCCTGTGAAAATCTAGTCGGCACATGATGTATCTTGTAACACAGCAGCAGACAGCAAAGGAACATTGAGACAAGTTATTTCTTCTCTCCCATTCCTTGCTGTTAAACTGCTGGACGTTTAAGGCTCTGCTTCTCTCTGGCTTCTGACTGTCCGTTTTCTCGTCTACAAGGCCCAGACTTGTTCTAAGGGAGAATCTTGTTTCTCTGTCATAATCTGTATTTCGCAATGACATGAAGTCCATTTGATTTCCAGAAACAGACATTTGAAAACTAGGGATGTAGTAAATAGGCATAAAAAGGGAAATTTACAAAGGCCAGTTAGTCAACCAATTCTCATTGACAGTTCAGTAGCAGTTGGGCAAATTACTCCCAGTAGTGCCTTTGAAAATCTTCCCCAAACGTCTATGATTGATTAGATTAAATTAGTTTAGGCCCAAGGTTTAAGATTTGCCATTTAAGTCAAAAAATTTTTTACAGAACCTATTAACAGAACTGTGCTTATGAGATCTAAAACCAAACCTTCGAGGAAAACAGCTCTTTGTTTGGATTTAAATATACCTCCAGGATGTTTGCAATGGCAAGGATTCAGTATTGTGCTAGTGCAGGAGAACCAGAAGGAGAAACTGACAAGTGTAGTCTCACCACCTGATTACCCAGTGCCCTGTGCCTTGCCTAGACACTTACGCCAGTGCCAAATAGTACCAGCCTGACTTGGTAGCATTTTACACACATTGCCATAGCGTGAATCACTGCTCCAGGGGGAGAGGAGTGGGCTCGATCTCTATAACCTGAGTGATATCCAGAAAGGAAATACGGAATAAATAGAGAAAAGCAAATTAGATTTTCTGGTTTTTAGCCTCACTGTTTTGAAAATTTTGCTCTAACGCAGGGATTTCAATCTACACATTGCTTGGTTTGAACGGGACAGATTTCTTTTTACAAATATTGAATGCACCATATTAAGTAACATCTGTTTGTATTAGCTAACAGACAACTCCCTTTCCCACCCTAATATCAGAGCATTGGAAAGTCCCAGCTGGTTCAGGGTGCTCCTACTTTTTCCTTAGACAAACTTCCTGCCCTTTCACAGCAGCTGCAATGATCATATCACATGCTCTCGGACATTAGTGCCACTCTAATAACTGGCCAGCTGAGGGCACCAACTGGTATAGTTGGCATCTCAGCAAGCCCCTGACATGATGAAACGTAGCTCCTATAAGAAGCCACTGTCCCGGGAAGTGGGAGTCTTGAACACACTCGGACCCGCGTTTTCTCCTGTAAGCAGTAACTTAATGTCATCTACATCTCGGCAGGACTGCGGCATCCTGTCAAAGTTTGCCACTTCGTCTGTGGGTTCTTGCTGCGACACATTGCACTTTTTTTGTTGTTGTTGTTGTTCCTGTGGTTTGTGTCATAGAAGTGTCTCCGATGCAGCTTCCAGTGGTTGCTTTAGGCGCTTGTTCCATAAAGGCCCAGGCTTGTTCTGAGGGAGAGTCTTGTTTTAATGTTTGGGGCTCTTTTTGAGTGACTGACATGAAGTCTTCAATCACTGAACAAGGTTTACCGAGGGCTTGAAATCTCAGGAATTTGTTAGAAGTGCTGCTTAAAACTTCTGTTAGGCCAGGGGCTGAGTGTCTCTTCAAGATCTACAGCGCAATGTGACCCTTGGGTTCAAACTCAGGCTCAGGCCTAATCCCCCTTCCATCTAAACACAAATTGCTCTAACCCACAGCTCGGACCCCAGACACCCTGGAGGACGAGGGTCTGAGCCTGAGTCCAGCCGGGACCCAGGGTTCAAGCCCTATTGCTTTGCAGTGTAGACACAGCACCACTGGACTTGTGCTGTGGGAGTCCATCGAAAGTATCCCACATGCCTGTTTTCTTTGTCCTCTGGACAATCAAGTTTGGTGGACAGTCAAGTTTTCCCACGCTGCACTACCAACAAAGGACTAGAGTGGCCACATATTGGGAGGGTGCTAGTGGGTGGTTGGACTCAGGTCTGCATGGTGCAGTGTAGATGCTGGAGCCCCTGGTTGGGACCCAGGGTTCAACCATTCCTAAACTGGGGTTGCAAATGAGTGTAGACGCTCAAGCCCTATGTTAACAAATCCCAGGTCTGCTAACTCGAGTTCTACTAACTCTGGGCTTGCATTGCAGGGTAGATGTATCCTTACAGGCTACTAGGGCCTGGAGAAGGCAAGACTCTTGTTTGAAGGGATGGCTACATTTTGGAAGACTTGTGTCGGTCAGAAGATGATGGATGGTATCCTTCAGGTGAACGGAGGTTTCATCTGGTTGGGGGCTACCAGGAAACCAGAATGGTGTTGCGTTCATTTGGCTAAGCTGGTTATTATGTCATCTTCTGAATAATAATTAAATGGACATTACACTATTTATCTTGAGGGGTTTTCAACCAACATGCAACCAGATACTGAGGAGAGCTGCCTAGGGAGTTATTTATATGTGGAGCACTTTCCTTCTTTTCATGAAATCCACTTAGAAACTTGAGAATTGTTTTTCCTATTGACTTCGGGTCACATTGTCCCATCGATTTCGCAAGCAGACAGTACATGGTGTGTGGAAGGGACACCACTGCTTTATACTCCTGATGATCCCACAGAAGCCCATCTACATGGGTTCCCTGAGATCTGCAGGGGCAAGTGGAGGTGGCACCATTCCTTTTTCTGATTACCTCCATGCTTCAGGACCTTCCTTCCGCCAAGAACTGTTCTGGGTCCAGCTGTCACTGAGGGAGACGGGAATGTGCGGGCAAAGTGTGGCCAAGAGTCAGCATGGAAGTGTACTGCGGACAGATCCTGGTCGTCGGCGGGTGGGATCGAACCTAGGACCTCTGGCGCTTAGTGCATGAGCCTCTACCGCATGAGCTAAAAGCCTCTTAGCTAAGGCTATAGAACAGACTCATTTTAATTTTCTCTAAGTGGTCTTGGTGCCACTCGATGGGATGGAACACCACACCCAGAAGGTGTGTGGGTTACAGAAGCACAACCCCTCTTTGTGGGTGGTTGCAGGTCTCTCACAACCCAATACGATCTGGCACTGAGGTATTTGGTTTAATGCCCTGATTCTTTTGCAAACCAAAGCTCTGGATCTGGATACCCCTGAAGTTTGGATCCGAACTCTTGTACCTTGGTCGGGCAAAGGCTTTTCTAGTTGGCTAGTGTAGGTCTTAATTAGGGCTAATTTGGAGTATGCTGGGCCCGGATCCATCAAAACACTGGAAAATGCGCTCCAGGATGGCGAGTGGAGTCTGTTATGTGACTCCAGCTACTCTCTGCTTTCAACTCCCCACATAAGCTCTTTTGCTTCCTGGAGTATATGAGGTGATATGGCTGTGTCTCCTCCTCCTCCCAGTGTAGGACTTCTGCCAGAAGCAGGTGGCAGCCATACTGCCTGCTGCATGCTTGGTGGTGCATTGCTGGTCCACTCCAGCTGCAGAGCCTGGGTCGCAAAGGTCCTTCCTGAAACTTGCCCCTGTTGATATGTCTTTAAAGCTGTCTGTGGGTGCAGTGGCACGGCCGTGTTACCATATATCTGTGCAGAGAGAATGTTACATTCTTGTAAACCAGTTAACATTAACTTAGTGATTTCTCCGCTTTGTCACCCCCCCCCACGTTTGTTTGTTTTGCATCCAAATGAATGTTTGCCTTCCCAATAGCTTGTCTAAAAATAGTCCTCAATTCTTTACTGCCAGGGAAATGAAGGAGGTGCATGGTAGGAACCAGGTGTGGGTGGGAGCCATGTGGACCAACGGGACAGCATGGGGACACTCTCCATGGTGTTGCCGCATGTTAGGCCAAAAGTCATGTGAATGTTTTCCAGCTGTGTTTGTTTTACAGCTACTTAGAGAAAGGCGGTTATTGATAAGTGCTCCTGCTATTCAGATCAACGTGGCTATTGTCTCTTATCTTGCTTCAGTCCAAATGCTTGCATCAAGACCGAGCAATCCTTCCATAATACCAACCTTCCCTCCTCTTTGTAGAGGGTAGTCTGTTCAGTCCGAGCTCAGGACGTGGGAGGAGCGAGTTTTAACCATTTAGAGACATTCTCTCCTGTCTAAGGTTGTAGCAGGTGCTGTTGCCAGGTTCCATCACCCAAATCCATCCAGCTGGCAACAGGGACCTACATACTAGCTGCAGGCTTTTCAGGCAGCAAAGGGACAGGACCTGCTAAGTGGGGGTTCCTTTCTCTATCCACAGATGATCTAGAATCCACTCCTCCGATCTTCCTGACACTGAGCCAGCTGCTGAGTGGAATGAGAGAGATGAAAAGACTATGGGTTTGTCTGCACTACAGTTAACCCCCTGTGGCTGGCCCATGTCAGGTGACTTGGGCTCGTGGGGCTGCAGGGCTGTAATACCGCAGTGTAGACGCTCGGGCTGGAGCCTGAGCTCTGTGACCCTGCCCCCATTGCATCTGCACGGCACTTTCACAGCCTGACACAGGCCGGCCATGGGTGTTTATTTGCAATGTAGACATATCCACTGTGTTCCAGAGGCAGCCAGGGCACCAGAGTCCACTGATTACACCAACAAAAGAAAAGGGTGCGGTGTGGTGCAGGGCCCATCCACAGGGCCCCTACAGAGAGCCGGGGGTGAGTGGGGGGTAGGGTGGCAGGTAACATTAGGTGGTGGTTTTTTGTTTTTAAGTTCAGCTTGTATCGAACGTTATCTTTCCCCACACCCATTTAGTAACCCTCAGGCTGGGCTCTGAACTATATTGTAGTCTTCTCCTTTTGTTGGTGCAGTCAGTGGGCCCTCATACGAACCTCATTCATAACAGATGGCCTGTATATCCCTGGCTATCTTTACTCAGCAGCTGTCTCCAGGTAGCTTGGGAGGCCAGGGTAAGCAGCGCATTCTGCATCTGTTGTAAGAGGCAGGAGCCTTCGCCGCCAGAGGAAAAGCTCCCAAGCCAGGAGGTCCTTTGCATCTGGGTTTGTCTGTTGGAGCTGATGGGGTGTTGGCTGCATGATCCATCTCCATAAGATTCCTTTCCACACATGAGTGGAAGTATTCCTGTTAGCAAGGCTACCTTCAGCCCTCTGGGGTGACTATATGGAACTGTATTTGTCCTGTAAGAGAAACTGTATCAATAGGAAAAGTTTCCAAAAACTATACTTCATGGCCAATAAAGTGACAACCTCTCAGTGACTGTTTTATTAGCTAGAAGGTTTTTGGTGTGGACAGTGCTTTGTCATTCATCGATTTCTAGGCCTAGTCTATGGGAACTGCTTTGTTGAACATTTGGTTATGTACAGTAATCGTAGCTGTTCTGCCTGTGTGATCTTTTCTAGGCAGAGGTGGGTGGTTCGGGTAATCTCCAGGATAGGTTGTGTCTCCATTTGTTACTGACTCCATCCTGAATAGACTATCTCTGTAAATATAGGCCCCGATCCAAGCCCATTGAAGTCAATGGAAAGGGACTCATTGACTTCAGTGGAAGTTGGATCAGGTGCTTAATGCTTTTGTGAGGTACCTGATTGACAGCTCTGGAAGCTGACGTCTTCTAGGTCATCTCCACCAGCCTACATGAATGTCTTGCCTAGAGGCTTTGTTGTTTTGTAGCGTGAAGTTAGTTTACAATGGAATCATATCATAAGGTTGTTTTGAACGTGAAGGCCTTTGTAGTCCACATTTAGTGACAACATTCAGGTGTGCATTTTACATAGTGGGGTCGGTTATGAGACCCCTACCGGGCTGGGCCAGACTGGTGTAGAGTTCTGTAAGCTGTTGCTATTTTGGTGGTCTCCATGGAATGATTTTAGAGTCTGTGCACATCTGAGTTGACTGTTGTCCACATTGTGAAACCATCCTCATGATGGGCCACTGGTGAGTGTGTGTTTCTGGTCCCCGCTTTGTGCCTGATCCACCGAGGATGTGAGTCTGTTAAGGCTCCGGCCACCAGCAGGGATGCCTTGGCTGTCTAGCTCAAACTGTAGCATCTCCTGCTATTAGCTCTGGAGGTCCTGAGTTCTGTCCCTGCTGTGTGAATCAAGATGGCGGCCATCATGCTGGGCATCTCTGAGGAGAGACCAAGGATATGCTTGGCATCAGTCTGACCTACCCCCTCATTTCCCACAGGAGTCTGTTCAGGTCAGTGCTGAGACCCATTAATGACAGATTTTTTTCTCCCTTGACTTCTAGTTTGTGTCTGAGAATGAGGGAATTTTAACAATAGGCCCCATACAGCAATCCCTGGTGACTTTCAAGATCTGGATTTTGTAGCTGTCAAATGTTTTAAATTCCTGATGGCAAAGTTTTAATACAGGATTAAAAAGCCATTTACACAAAGGCACTGAACGTGTGAACTTCCTTGTCCATGCTGCTGCTTTGTATTTCTTTTCTACTCTGTTCAAACTTACTAAGGTCTTTCTATGAAAGGAAAGGTGGGCTATCTATTTTTTCTGGTCTCCTGTTATCACCAGTCCCATACAGACCAGTGGAAATAGTGCATTATTGAATGGGGTTATCATAGTTGTAAGAAAAATGACACCTCTACCTTTTGTCTCCTAACCATTTTGTTAAATTTGGCTGTAGGCCAGGCCCCAGGATAGAGACAGGAGAATGATGAGAGCAAACATCCTTGGTGGGTTTTTTTTAAAGCAGTGGAATGAGGATGACAAACAAAAGTCAGGAAAAACTAATTTTGGTGTGTCTGCTTCACTTCTGATATGCCACCTTCCAGTCTATCTGGAAGGGGAATTTAAAGGGTCACAATATTGTTAGGCCTTAGATGTTGTAACAAATTGAACCATCCTTGATCGTTTCCACAACTGTAGAACATTACTTCAAGGATTCCAGCACAGTGCTGGTCTACAGCAACTTCTGCTGCACAGCTTAATTAAAATCATATTTCCTTCACTATTGGTTTATCTCTCCCAGTGCATGTGTGTTGGTTTGCAGACAATAGATTGTCAGTAACTATTTCCCTCCCCTTTCCTTATTTTTAACACTCAATTAAAGAGAAACTTCACTGCTAGAGTCTCTAATGGCAGAACTACAAATTGGGCAACAATCCAGGGTGATTCATAGTCCTGCTGAACGCCTTTGGCGGTGTCCCTCTGACACTACACCTGGACGCGTATTGCATGTAAGTGGATTGCAGTCAGTGGGCTGCTGTTGCCTGAGAAGAGGACAGAAGTGAAGGTGCTGTCTCCATGTATTTTTTTCCCTCAACTAGTGGCAAAATTAGCCGCTGCTACAGAAACTGGCAAACACGAGCCAGGGGCCCTAAGTAGAGCACCCTCAATGGCTTTTGTACACCAGCTCTGCAATGGACTAATGACCTGGAATAGTATTCTCGGGATTAACGTGCAAGTGAATGTTCTGGGCGCTTCAGTTTGCCTCAAAGGGCCCAAAGCGGTCGGTAGGCCCAAAGTCTGGTCTGCCATATTTTTCTTTCTTTTGTTTCTTAATGAACAAAACCCACCTGCACTGGAGGGATCACAAGTGAAAGGAAACTGGTTTCGGTTCTGGACTTCCAAGGGTTTTTGTAAATGAGTTTTCAAGGGGAGAATATTAAGAGTCTTGTTAAACTACTCCATGTATTCCAATCCCAGTGAGCTTTCCCCAAGCAAACTGTATGACTGTAGTTTGGCGTTGGGGGATCTTCAGCATGATACCCCACACCTGCCTGACGTAAATAATGCTGGCTAAGGTGGCTAAAAGTAAGGAAAGCCTCCCGGTGTGTACTTGCAAACCCCCTCTAGATAACTACATTTCAAATGCAGCCCTGCCCCGAGCCCCATTCAGTTTGTTCCCTGACCTCAGATGCAGCCCTACTACAGAGGAGCTGGGAGCTATGCATCATAAATGGAAGAGTAACACACACAGAGCATATTTTGGATTATGAATCTGTAGCTTTTTAAAAAAATGGGAACGGGGGAGACAATTTCACTTTCCATCAGAAATGATGGATGACTGCGCACAATCTTGGCATGAATTTGCCTCAAACCTGATCTACAGCAGAAGTGTCCTACTGCTTCCTAACGAGGTTGGAAACACACCGACAATGCTGTCGCTGGAGGAGGGACACTGTATCTCTTAATTAGAGCAGCGAGAAGCTTGCTGTCTGACGAGTGACTTTCAGGTATTTCTTTGCTTCTCCAGCCTCCTAGGCTGGAATGGTGAAACCTGAAGCATAAAGGTCACACTCTGTTGCTAGGCAGGTTGATTGGAGTCTTTCTCATATCTATCCAGGCACTTATATAGCATCTGAGCTGTATTTAAGTGTTGTGTGTACACACCAACTACCGAACCAAATCCCTTTCTGTTACATTTCCACGGACTTCAAAACAAATTACAAAGGTGGAAGACCAAACTATACAATAACCTGACAGATCTGTCCCATCCATACTAGCTCCTGTCTCATCAATTATAAGAGGGTTTTGCAAGCATGTATGGTGCTTAACTTGCATAAACTAGAATATGTCTCCATCAGAGGATCTTGGTGTGCTACACTGGTAAAGAATTAATTCTCCCAACACCCTTGCTAGTTAAGTAAGCAGCGTTGTTTTACAGGCAGAGAGATTAAGTCACAAAGAGGTTAAAGGGCCTTGATTCTTTTTTTTCAGATGTTCTGATCTCTCACGGTTCCAGCTGAAGTTCATGACTGTTGCTGGGTGTTCAGCATTTCTGAAAATTGGGTGCTGAGTGACTTGTCTCTGGCTATTCAGGAAGCTTGTGTTACATCTGGGAATAATCCCCAGACCTTCTGACTCCCAGTCAGTGCTGGAAGCACAGAGGGTTTTGAATAGAATGTGAAAGCAGGTTGGGTCGAAGCGTGCACTTCTTTTAAATGCAGGGGTTGGAATCCAAGCCTTGTCTCATGCAGTTCTTGTCCTACACAGAAATGCAACAAAGACGCTCTTGAAAATATCACAGTAAATTGCTCATGGGCCGAACACAAGAGACCTTTTAAAATTCAGCTTAGCCTGGTAACTGGAACAGCTGTGAAAGCCGCAAACTGCCAGCCCTTGGGTCTGGGGAGCACTTTGAACCTGGGGAGCCTTTGGAACACACACTACCAGGCTGCTGATCATTTGCATCCCCTCTTAATGCATTGTTGGGGGAAGGCCGCTTACTTTGCATGCGTCTGTTTCTTGGCTTCTATGCACTCCAGGTAGTTAAAGGTCAACAAAAATATATTTAACTCTTGCTTGCAACCCTTGAAACTCTACATGTCATTTCCACTACACCTCTGAACCGGAACTACAAGAGGTGGGTGAGGCCTTGACAGAAGGAGCTGTTATGACACAGACTTGACAGACTGCAGAGTCCTTTGAGCAGGCAGGGATGAAAGGAGCAATGGGGAGGGGCTGGAGCTGCTTTTAAAGCTCACATTGGGGGGGGGGGGGGAAGATTGATGCCTTTTGAAGTTGAAGCCCTGCAGAGAGAGGGGAACAGTATAGCAGATGCTGAGTGATTTGGTAGCTAAGGCTTTGGCCTGGGACAAGGTAGAGGGGCTCAGTTCCTTGCTCTGCCCCAGATGTCAAAACACCTCCAGGTCGATAAGTGGTTGTTTTCGTGCCCGGTCTTACTTGAGCTGAGAGTGGCTTTTAGGATGTGGACAGATATGTCCTCCGCTTGATTTAAGAGATACCTAGCAAGACCCATTTAAGGAGTCTGTAAATAGATTAGAGATGGGGACCCTGAGGCTTGGAGGGTACAGAAGAGCCTCTGGTTGATGATTATTTAAGGTAACTTTCAGAAGTGACTTTGGTGCCTAATTGAAAGTCAGTGGGACTGACGCCCCTAAATTAGGCAGTTCTGAACAATGTTGCCCTTAAATTAATAACATTTTTGGGTGTGTTCTTGTACAGGTGCCCAGAGCTTAAAATACTCATGTTTTTAGCAATTGAATGCCACTGACTACTGAGTTTTGCAAATACTCTCCTAGTTAGTTAGCTTGTCCTGTCCCCACCCTGTGCTGTGTCTTGTCATAGTCCTAGACTGTGAGTTCTCAGGGGCAGGGACAGTGTTTTACTTGTTTGTACAGTTTCTAGCACAATGGAACTCTGGGGTCTAGACGCAGTACCTCAATAATCATATGTTAAAGGAGACGCAGGAGTGACGAGGAAAAACTAGGGCCATTGTTAAAGAATGAATGTCACATCTACCTTGATCATTGTCCCATTTTTGAAGACCACATTGCTGGTTCCATAGAGGCCTGAGCAGGATTTGAACTCCTCCAGGAATTTGGAAGAGCTTGTATCTTTGGTTCAGTCTAGGTTGCCCGACTCTGATAGAAAATAGTAGTGTGGTTACTATTATCATGGTTCTACTGAATCTGTTACTTCCTTCATAATGCCTGTCTGGCTTTTGCTGGGGCAAGGAGGTTGAGAATAACCCATTCATCAGGGGGGGTAGTAAGGATAACACCTCTGGCCTACTTTCTCATGATAATTCCATGTAGTTAGGAGTGAAAAGCTGCTAGCACTGAATTACTGTGTAAATAGCTGCTCCCTTCAATGTATTCTTCTAAACAGCCTTCTCCATTCTTAACCCTGTTCCATAGGGCCCCATACTTGTATGCAGTGTACAAAGCCAAGACGGGGGACCGATGAAGAGGGCATTTTTAAGGCGGGAGAGAGCATTCCAAGGCAGTGCACATAACAAACTCTAGAAGAACAGCTGTCCATTTGGGATTTGATGCCTGACTTGGCTCTCACAAAGTTCCATATTTGGAGAGAACCATAGCCGACATCAAGCGTTTTAATGTGTTCGTGTCTTTAAATATTGCTCTATGTTCATGTTTATTTAGAACTAAGGCAAAAAAGCTACACTGCTAAACCAAGATTTCAATTTGAACTTGCAATCTGTGTGAACCAGGATTCCCTGGTGCCTTGCTTACATTGTGAGGCCTCAGAGGAAAGGCCAAACGCCATCAGCAGTCTGGGAAGTGCTGGTTTTCTGTATGTCCTTGATTACTGAGTCATGTTAGCCAGGATGGGAAAGGAATGGTGTCCCTAGCCTCTGTTTGTCAGGGGGTGGTGCTGGATGGCAGGAGAGAAATCACTTGATCATTTCCTGTTAGGTTCACTCCCTCTGGGGCACCTGGCATTGGTCACTGTCAGAAGACAGGATACTGGGCTGGATGGACCTTTGGTCTGACCCAGTATGGCCATTCGTATGTTCTTATGTTATTGTTAGAATGAAATGTGTCCCAGAACCTTACCTGCATCTTAGCTAGTTCTTCAGGAGCTCCTGGATTCCTTGATCTTTTTTTCCACCTACCAACTCCTTTAAGATAAATTTTAATTAGAACTGTCTCCAACCAAAAGCCCAAGATTTGAACACTTTGAACTTGATAGGAGTTTAGATCAACATTTGCGTTTTGCCCTCAACCTCCACAGTGGGCAAAACCAAGACTTTCCCTCCAAACACACCTGAGCTGGGGGGGTTGAAATGCAGATCCCAATTCTGTGTCTCAGCACCACCTCCAATTCTGAGCTAAGTGCACGTTTCCTTCCCCCTTCCCCTTCCCTCACATAGGTGCTCCTTGTATGGAAATAGCTGCTGGTAATCCCTGGGAGCCCTAAAGTAGTACCAAGACCAAAGTCAGAAGAAGGGATAGGCTCTCAGAAATGGATAACTTGCTCAACTCCGTGTGAAGTACTTGGCGCTTACATAGAATTTTCATCATCCCACGTCATCTTCATGAATTAATCCTCATAACGCCCATTGCAAGGAAGATATATGATAGTTTCCCATCCCCGGTTTGGGGATAATGAGATGAGGTTTTACCCCCCAAAACTACTAACTTACTTTTTTCTTTCAGGTGCACAATGGCTTTAACTTTTCTGATCTTCAAATGCTTAAATCTTCTTTTGTTTTTTTCCTTTTCCCCAGGAACTGGCGAACTCTGTCTACTTGGTTATGGAGGTGAGTTATTCTGATACACTGACAAAGCGGATAGACCTTTTATTTGGATAGGGCTTCCCTGTTTCATGGTCTAGATGGAGCTCCTCTTGCTATCGAATTTGCAGGTGCACGTCCGTGAGGCTGAAGGGGGTATGTGAAGCGCACTAAGTGTGACGGGTTGGATCACAGAAACCCCCTTGGGCTGCCAACTAATGTGCCAAGACTACTTCTGCCCCTGCTTTCCCTGCCAGCTTGGGATGCAGCACCCTGTCTTGTGGAGCCAGACACGCCAGTCTGCTCCAACACAGACCCAGGGTCTGTACCACGTGCCCCAAGGCTGCAGACTTAACTGAAAGCAGCTTAAGAAGTGTACCTATCTTTAACACTCAGATGCCCAACTCCCAGTGGGGTCCAAACCCTAAATAAATCCGTTTTACCCTGTATACGTTTATACAGGGTAAACTCATAAATTGTTCGCTCTCTATAACACTGATAGAGAGGTATGCACAGCTGTTTGCCCTCCTCCCCCAGGTATTAATACATACTCTGGGTTAATTAATAAGTAAAAAGTGATTTTATTAAATACAGAAAGTAGGATTTAAGTGGTTCCAAGTAATAGCAGACAGAACAAAGTGAATTACCAAGCAAAATAAAATAAAAAGCTTCTTTTTACAGACAAGTCTCCTTCTAGTCTGGGTCCAGCAATCCCTCACACTCCCAGTAGTTAATGTCCTTTGTTCCAGTTTCTTTCAGGTATCTTTGGGGGGTGGAGAGGCTATCTCTTTAGCCAGCCGAAGACAAAATGGAGGGGTCTCCCAGGGGTCTAAATAGACTTTCTCTTGGGGGTGGAGACCCCCTCCTCTCTCCTATTCAAAGTCCAGCTCCAAGATGGAGTTTTGGAGTCACGTGGACAAGTCACATGTCCATGCATGACTCAGTTTTTACAGGCATCAGATATTGTTTACGTGCTACCCTGAACGTCCTCAGGTAGACTTCTTATGTGGATTGGAGCCTTCCAAGATTCATTGTCCTTTAAGTGTTTCTTGATTGGGCACTAATTTGCACATTCATTTCTCGAGAAGCTGACCAAATGCTTTACTAAGGCTACTTAGAAATCAAGCAAGTACACAGCCAATATTCATAACTTTGAATACAACCATGACACATGCGTACAAATAGGATGAATAGATTCAGTAGATCATAACCTTTGCAGAGATATGTTACATGGCATATGTAGCATAAAACATATTCCAGTTATGTCATATATACATTCATAAGCATATTTCCATGAAGCCTTATGGGGTGCACTGTCACACTAAGTTCAAGCACAACAGAGCTCAAGCACCAGGCTGTTTTTAATCTCTCTATTGCTGGAATGCCTGTTTAGCGCAGGCTTGACCTGGAAGACTTTTTATCTTGAAGGGGAATATATGTTACTACCTACTATTCACTAATGAGCAATTTCATGGAAAGAACTACAACACGTTATAGTTGTAGAGCTGCCAAACCTTATATATACTCTTATGCTCTCTTCAAACTGAGCTCTCATTGGATGTTTCCATACTAGCAGGGGAGCATAATTGAGTGAGCTTTGAATACTTATTCGTAGACACTCCCAGGTTCCTTTCCTGATCCCATGGTGTAAACATCATTATGGAGGGCTGGTCTACACTGGGGGTGGGGCGTGGAGGGGGATCGATCTAAGGTACGCAACTTCAGCTACGAGAATTACGTAGCTGAAGTCAACGTATCTTAGATTGATGTACCTTGGGTCCTCACGGCGCGGGATCGACGGCAACAGCTTCCCCGTCGACTCCACTTCCGCCTCTCGCTCTGGTGGAGTTCCGGAGTCGATGGGGAGCGCGTTCGGGGATTGATTTATCGCGTCTAAATGAGACGCGATAAATCAATCCCTGATAGATTGATGATTACCCGCCGATCCGGCGGGTAGTGAAGACGTACCCGGAGTTCCCATCTTACTTAATTTGCTTCCTCTGTTCGTTAAATCTTTGCCACCCTGCCCAATGCTAACTTAAACTTTTGTCGTTCTCTTCTATTTCCAGTACTGCAATGGTGGTGACCTGGCTGATTACCTGCACAGTAAGTAGACCAAAGGGGAGGACATCCTTTATGTTTCAAAGGAAACGTTTTGAATTTTTATTTGTTAGAGTTGTTGGAATTTGTGAAAGATAAGAACATAAGAATGACCATACCGGGTCACACCAATGGTCCATCTAGTCCAGTACCTGTCTTCCAACAGTAGCCAACACCAGACATTTCAGAGGAAGGAACAGAACAGGGCAACCATCAAGTGATCCATCCCCTGTCGTCCAGTCACAGCATCTGGAACCCAGAGTGTGGTTTTGCATCCCTGACCATCTTGGCTAATAGCCATTGATGGACCTATCCTCCATGAAGTTATCTAATTCGTTTTTGAATCCAGTTATAGTTTTGGCCTTCACAACATCCCCTGGCAGTGAGTTCCACAGGTTGACTGTGCATTGTGTGAAGAAATACTTCCTTATGTTTGTTTTAAACCTGCTGCAAATTAATTTCATTAGGTGATCCCTGGTTCTTGTTTTATGTGAAGAGTGTGGATTTGATCTTTTCCCCATGAAACGAATATACCATCATTGCTCTTCTTTTCCCTTTGCCAAGTGCTTCTTCATTGGTGAATGTACATGTGCTTTGCAAATAGTAAGTCCATGGAAGCCAACTAGGATTGCTTGTATGCTCTGCAATTTAGGTCAATAATGACTATTGGGAATGGGCTGCTGTCCATAGTTACCCTGCTTAATCTATAAGGTCATTGTAATTAGACTGTTTATTTGAATTCCACCAATGGCTACAAGCTGCTTTAGGTGCAACTGGCATCTTGCTCATCAGCTGGAAAAAAAAATTGCAAACTTGTTTATACTGATGCCTTGCCTTTGCATAGTGTTTCATCTTCCAGGATCCCAAAGAAAGTTGGGTGTTCCTTTTTTAAACAAACATAGGCAAAATGCAGCCACCTCTGGGATGTAACACCCCATGTATTTAACAGCATATAGAACTACTACCCAACAGTAGAGAAGTTAAGAACAGCATGCATCCAATTGAAATGCCAGGGGGAATTTCGAGCCTGCACAGTGTAGAGTGATAAGTACAAACATTTAGAAACTGTTGTACAGCACAATAGTCAGATGTTTTTGACCTGTATATGTTAATTAGCTTCAGGTTAGTGGTAGCGGCTATATGTCCTCTTCTTTCCTTAGTTTAAGCTGAAAGTAACTTGTGATGCAGGGACTAAGACACTGATCCTACAAGCTGCTCTGCCAGTCCAGAGACCCACTGAGCAGCTTGCAGGATCATGATTTAAATGAACAACCCCTAGAACTCAAGGCTCCTATTGAAAGACAGACTGGAATGGGGTCTGAGTGGAGAGAATGTTTCCTGGATGCTTAACTTGTAGCTTTGCTGGAGCTATGCTGGACTTAAAACTTATTGTCGTTTTTTAAGTATTTTGTTTTTGTCTTGCAGGCTGACTGAAAGATTAAAGCTGTCTCTTAGTATTTATTAATCTCTCTTTCTGTGTGGCTTTTGGGTCATGTTTAAACAAACAGTGCCAATCCAGGGTGGTTTCTGCATTTGTTGTTAACATTATGAGACGGAATTAAAATAATAGTAATAATAATTTTACTGGAGGCTTTTTATTTAAATGAGATGATGACTGGACACTGTGGAACTTGAAGGATTAAAAGCTAAATTCACATTTGTCTTGGAGCTAACTTCAGTGTCTCATGAATGATGAATTCAGGACTCATGCTGGAGCACATTCATATGGGATAGCAAATGACATTTAACTGTTGATTTTAGTCTATGGAAGGGCATTGGTAGCTGAAGAAATGTGAAGAATCATTTTACTCTTCACATAATTTTGGTAGAGATGAGTCAGAGGGGACCTAGACTTGCATTTTAATTCCGAGTTTTGCATGCTTGGTGTTAGTTCTGTTGTGATGCTTTCACATCCATTAGGTGATGGTGTGCAGAAATGGAACCCCTTTCCTGGAGCAGGGACAGTTTCATGAGTGCCAAATTAATGTGTTTGTACTTCGGAGCTTTTTTGCTGAATATAATTGGAACTTTTAATAATGGAGCACTTTAAAAATAGCCAAACCTTAGTTGATTTACTATGGCATTAAAATTGTTGAACTAGACTAACAACGAGCTGTGATCGGTAGCAATGAAATGGGGGTGCAGTTGGGGAGACGAGGTGAGGAGTGGCATAAAAATTTAGGAGTCCATGGTTTCAAGCAGTGTCCTGAGCTATGTGCACAAGGCTTTGCTTGTATGCACAATTGCAAAGTGTTGTACACACAGATGGCTGCTTCTGCCCATTTTGAAAATTTGACTTGTAGGGTGGGATTTTTTTGCAGCAACCTGGGTGAGTTAGGAGCACAAGTCCCACTGAAAGCCAGTGGGATTTGCGCTTCTACATCAGTAGGCAAATTGCACCCATGGTAGCTAACTTTTTTCAGCGTAGCTGACCTGAGCTCTAGAGCAATGGTTCTCAACCTCTGTGGACCCAGTTGTAAACCTTGATGGCCTGTTGCGACTTAGTAAGTAGCTTTAGCACAAAAAACATCTGGCTTACTAAATATTTCTTACCCATGATGCATAATATACACCATCCTGGCAACTCCTGCGGTTCCAGTCCCACAGGGCTGGCTGGGCTCGGCTCAGCTCCCTGCACCGGGCATTGCAACCTGGTGTATGGGGTTGCAGCGCCACTCAGATTTGGCCCAGCCATGCCCCTTCCCTTTCCCCCACGGGCCTTCCACACAACCCTTTGACAACGTTCTGGTGACCCAATTTTGGGTCACGACCCATGGGCTGAGAAACCCTGCTCTAGAGGGTAAACCACTGAGCTATGCGTCCGTGACTCAGAACCGCGCACGTGTATACAAACACCCCCCCCCTATTTGAACGTTAAGCTTCCAGCAGTGGTTTATAGAACATGCACCTACTTGTGTCGCCACTCGTACGTGCAGACCATGGCAGCACAAAAGTGGAGCACTCTATGCAATTAGGTTAGGCTGCTAATTAAACTCATTTGCTTGCTATCATGACTTGCTTGCTTTGCATCCAAAACTGACTATAATAAGGAGATTGGTAGTCACTTCTAGAAGGTGACGATTAATTTTAGTTGCCATTCAACCTCTTTGTTTTGGGGGCTTTAATGTCCAATGGGCTACTGGTTGCTGCTTTGATCCCTGGGTTACTCAAAGGTGGTTACGTTAGGCTTTTTCCTTCCCTAAAATTACTTTACTTTTTGCAGTTGTGAGGAGCAGCTACCAGGTAAGAATAAATTGAAGGACGTGTGTAGTCTTGCTTCTGACTCTTAAAACCTAGGCGACAATTATGAATAACAGTGGCTAATAAAACCTAAGTGAGCTGTGTGCACCAAAGGGAAAACCTCATCACATGAACTCCATATGTTGAAAAAACTCCACTGATCCTTATCAGAACCTATTTTTAGAGAAATTTCTACCAGCCGATCCCGTCTCCAAATCACATAGGAGACATCTTTTAGGGATGTATTCACGCAATGCCGTGCTCGTACCTCAGCATCAGCAAACAGACGTTTCAGATGAGTAGTTTTGCTCTTAAGATTATTCAGGCTGCTTTAGCCTTTTTTAAAACCTCTCTACCTCCTGCCCCCTTCTCCCAAGCTTCTCTGCTTGGTTTGGCATCCAGCCTTCAACAAACTTCCAGAATGAGTTTGCTAACAAGGAAATGAGGCACGGAATGTTCATATCTGTTGCCTCAGCAACATCTGACCGGGCCCCCGTCCTATATCATGCTGGTTTGCCTGTTCCCTGCGAGGCTGTTTGACTGGGTGTTCTCTTATTGCCCGGGTACAGTCACCTGTCATTGTGTGCAGACCCTTCACTTCCCTTCGTAGATGTAGAATTTCTTTTTTTTTTTTTTTTTTAAAGCTCGTCCCCTTATTAAACATTTCTGAACGTTCATGTTTCTTCCAGGGCGTTTCACTGAAGTGCAAAAACCCAAACAAACTTCTGCTCTATAGCCTGAATTTCCTGTTGTACGGAGCTGTTGTTTGACCGCTCTTTAATTGTGGCATCTCTTTTTCCCATCCATTCATGGAGTATTTCGGCAGGTAATTCCTGTTAATGCTAACGTGAGCTACACATGCAAATCCCCTTATCATTGGGAGAATAGGCTCTTAAACCTACTGATCCATTCTGCCCTCTAATTAAAAATGTTGGGAGATATTTTAATTCTCCTATTGCATCCAAAGCACCTCTAATTCTCTACCATAAATCAAAAGACGTATGTGTGTTCTTCACTGTGAAATGCGTTGGTTTTGGTTTCCCCCTCATCTTCAGTCCTATCCCTTGGATACGTGGCCTGCTACGACTGCACTGCCTCCAGTGAACAGGAATTTGATTTCACTGTACAATGTGTCTTTCCTTTTGACAGCTCTGTGGACTTTGTCTTCAGTTGTAGCTCATCAGGTGTCATGTATCGAAGTGAGAGAGTACAATACAGCTTCACATTGCGTGGTAGGTTAGCAGAGCAGTGGAAAGTGTCACACAAGTGATTGGTCTCAACTCAGGAGTAACTGGATGAAATTTTATGGCCTTTGTTATACAGAATGTCAGACTAGGTGATCTAATGGTCTCTTTTGGCCTCCAGCTCTGGGCATGTATTGGTAGTGAGGCAGGTAGATGGAGGAGCCAACTTTGTGAAGAGAATTTCTCACCAGAGCAACATCTATCTTTTTTTTTTTTAGATAGACCATGTTGTGTGAGAGCATGCGGGTTGAAAGGGGCGTGTAATAACGACTATAGGTTGAATTCTAACAAGTTAGGAAAGCTGCAAGAAGGACGCCCCTGAGTTCTTGGGCACCCCTTTGCAAAAGGAGTGAGGCATTTCTCACCCGGGATTGAGAGCGGGGCCCCCACTGTCGGCCTTCTGTGGCTCCCACTGACAAAATTGCGGTGGAAGAGCATTGACTTTAATGGCCTTTGGATCAGGCCTGTATTGAGGACAGACCCAGCTGATACTCGTGGGTAAGATGAGATGTTACTCTTCCCTCCCCTCCCCCAATCCCAAATATCCTGTCCATAAAGTTGTCATGTTTAATTCAGTATGTCTGTGCTAGGGTCATCTGATCCAGGCCCCCTGTGTTTGCTCTAGCTCACCTTGCAGCCTCAGGGCAGGTAAAGCCCTGTCCACAGAGTGCTGACCAGGGTGCTTCTAGATGCTTTCAGCTTTTTCCAGCACTCTGTGAGCTTGGAGCCATGCGGGCCTCTGACTGACCTGCTGTACTCTGTTCTACTGACCTGTCTAGCAGTCCCTGAGGCAGTCAGCTGAGTGCCTTGTTGCTTGTCGAGCCCACAAAAATAAACGCATGGATATTGTTACTACTTGGGTATGGCAGAGCAAGGCTTGTGAAACAGTAGCATGGCCTTGCAGAGAACGCAGGCTAACGACAGGCGCAGGTTGGGGGGTGCCCAATTCCCATTGCATGTTTTAATACTTTGCCAGCTATGCTATGGTTAGGGCCCTACCAAATTCAGGGCCATGAAAAACAAGGTCACGGACCATGAAATCTGGCCTTTTGTGTGCTTTTCCCTACACTATACAGATTTCACAGAGGAGACCAGAGTTTCTCAAATTGGAGGTCCTGACCCAAAAGGGAGTTGCGGGGGGGGGCGGTCACAAGGGTATTTTAGGGGGGTCACAGTATTGCCACCCTTACTTCTCTGCTGACTTCAGAGCTGGGCAGCCGGAGAGCGGCGGCTGTTGTCCAGGTGCCCAGTTCTGAAGACAGCACCCCACCAGCAGCAGCGCAGAAATAAGGGAGGCAATACATACCATGCCACCCTTACTTCTGCGCTGCTGCCTTCAGAGCTGGGAGGCCGGAGAGTGGCAGCTGTTGACTGAGTGCCCAGCTCTGCAGACAGCAGCACAGATGTAAGGGTGGCAATACCATACCAGGCCATCCTTACTTCTATACTGCTGCTGCTGGCGGTGGCTCTGCCTTCAGAGCTGGACTCCTGGCCAGCAGCTGCTGCTCTCCAGTTGCCCAGCTCTGAAGGCCGCTGCTGCTGGTGGCGGCACTCAGAAGTAAGGGTAGCAGTACTGCAACCCCACCTACAATAACCTTCTGACCAAAAAGGAGTTGTGGGGTGGGCACGACCCCTACAATTACAACACCATGAAATTTCAGATTAAAATAGCAGAAATCATGAGATTTATTATTTTAAAAATCCTGTGACTGTGAAATTGACCAAAATGGACCGTGAATTTGGTAGGGCCCTAGCTATGGTGAAGATGAGCTAATGCTCCCTCTGTTTATAGGGACGCTGGCACAAGTTCCTTGCTCAGGATGAGGATTTAACAGCAGAGAAATGTTAAATTGGATCATGCTCTACTTTGCTTGAATGGCCCATGCACTGGACATGTCTGCTGTGCTGTATCTTCTCCCTCCCTCTGCTTATGGGATACTGCCCTGGAGATCAGCCACTGGCTAACCTCAGCACATGACTGCCCTTCAGAAACCTTTCTGGTGGAATAGGGACAGTCCCAGTTTCCCTGATCTGTTAGCCCAGTAGGGCAAGAAAATCTTGCTAGACAGCTAGCGTGGGGACTAAACCAACTAGCCAGAGGGTAAATAGGGAAGTTACAACTGGGAAAACTACCAACGAAGGGGTATCAACCATAGCTGCTGGGAGGTGGGAAGTTGCCAGGACTTAGGCCGTGTATTGTTTCTGCCTCTGGCTAGTGGGGTTCTGGAGACCCCTGCTGTAAGGGAAAAGGAGCTCTCTCTTCCCTCCTTCCAGCGACTCCTAAGAGAAGAATGGAGCCAGCAGTGCAGCAAAAAGGGCCTTTGCCACTCTACCCCTCCAGAGCCTGCTGGCTGTTGCGTGGCGGGATGGGGGTGAGAGGTAAACGAGAGCTAGGAAAACTCAGTTTTTCTTTTCTCTCGTGTTTTTTTGCAGTGAGGAAAGCAGTTTTTTCCTTCCCAGCACTCCCCATATTGCAACACGTTCCCAACTGAGAGCGGCCACGTGAAACTGACGTGACCCTTTTGTTTCATTGCTGCCCACGGTAGCAGCATCTGTGCAGCGGACCTCAGTCTTGTATCGGTTTTATTCTGCTGCTGCTTCGTAGCTCTGCAGCGTGGCAGCAGATGCATTGGAGCAGCCTGTCTGCCAGTTCAAGGCCACAGCCATGATTGGTTTACATACTTCCCATGTTTGGGAGGTTATATCTTCACAAGCTTAAGAACTTGGCACTTAACTTTTGTTTAAGTGAAAGCTTGAATTCTGCACTACTTTCTCCAAAATGAGTGGATGCTTGTAAATCCCCATCTTGATCTATTTTTGCAGTGTAAAGCAGTAAAAGATTAGCTCCAGGTTATGCACTCTTAACATGTCCAGGGCGGGGAGATGGCTTATAATGCATTTAACTCTCTTAGCTGGTAAATTGTACGGAAACAGCTCAGAGAGGCTAATGCCTTGAAAACGTTGTGGCTTGCTGGCAGAACTGCAGGTCAGAACAAGACTTTTACAAGACTGTTTAACTGCTAGAGGCAAAGGGTATTTAGCTAAAGGAATCTATAATAGCCTGCTAGCTTGACAGCATAAATACTGCTGAGCTTAGAGTCCTACTTTTTTTGTTAGACAGATATTGAGACAGTGGGGCCCATTAGATTTGTGGGTCCAAAATGAATCTTGAAAGAGATTATTTGTGGAGAGGGGAGGGGCTGTCCTACTCTTTTAGTGATGATGGTCCCTGTTCCAAAAGTTCTGTAGTAGATTATTGGGGTCAATGTTGCCTGTTCAGAAGACCTGATGCTGTGGTTGTAGACATGATAATCATGACTTCTAATCAGCTAAGGTGTTGGGAGGAAGGATGGTCCAGTGATTAGGACACTAACCTGGCCCTTGGGAGACCTGGGTTGAACTCTCAGCTCCACCACAGATGTTCTGTGTGATCCTGGGCAAGTCACCTAGTTTCTTTGGGTCTCTGTTCCTTCATCTGTTAAACTGAGGTAATAGCACAGAATGTTGTGTTCATTAAAGATTGTGAGGTGATCAGATACTGTGGTGATGGGAGCCATATCCAAGTACCATGGATGGATGGATAGATACCATGAGGAACAGTCTATTCAAGAGAACTGGCATGGAGGAGAATGTAGCCAGTCTTGCTGGACATACTAGACCTGTCTTTTCGCTGGTATAAATCAACATGGCTCCATTGAAATAAACTGAGTATTACCCTAATGTACACCAGGTGCGGATCTCCCCCTTCATGCTCCTGAGAGTATGTGATGTTAAAGATGAGACCAGGCTTTTCATGTAAGATACTGTCAGGATTAGTATCAGAGCGGTAGCCGTGTTAGTCTGAATCTGTAAAAAGCAACAGAGGGTTCTGTGGCACCTTTAAGACTAACAGAAGTATTGGGAGCATAAGCTTTCGTGGGTAAGAACCTCACTTCAAGGCCTTGCATCTGAAGAAGTGAGGTTCTTACCCACGAAAGCTTATGCTCCCAATACTTCTGTTAGTCTTAAAGGTGCCACAGGACCCTCTGTCAGGATTAGTTGGACTAAAATTTCAAGATGCCTTTGTAACAATTGGTATATTCCATTCACCAAGACTCCACGACAAGAGCAGTGTCTTGTAAATTCCTGTAGAGTGCTGGCTCATGAGAACAGAACCCAGTGGGGGAAGAGAAGCTCTGCATATCTGTACGTTGGCGTTACATGTATGAAGCAATGAGGAGCCGGTTGACTGAGTGACATTTTAGGTCTGCTAGTTGTGAGTCTCCCTGTGAAGATTTGGGAGTTGGGATGGGAGTTTGTTTTCTATTCTAAATGCAGTTCAGTCAGCCCACATTTCATGCTGTTTTAAAGTAAAAATATTTAATTTCCTGTGTTGGGCTAAAACTGCTTGTGCCCTGCTCTGTGTTTTCTTAAGGATTCCTCCAGTTTAGCTGAGAAGGTAGAATAGTGTTTTGATGCTCTTGCCAATATGGTTTAAGGCCTTACCAGAGAACAGCTGGAGCAACATGAAAATGGAGCCCCCAATAATTACTGGGGCATTTACGAGAGAGATGATTTTATTCAAGTGAAATGTATTTCTTTGAACCTTATTTGTTCTTGAATGTTAGCATCCACCTAGGAAGGCGTCTCACAGTATTGCTATTGAGATTTGTTCTGTGTTCAGTGGGCCAGATCCCGCCTTTGGTAGGTGTGTCTTACAGATGTGCTTGTAAAGCTGTGGGGAAAGATGATTCATAAACTAGCTGGGGTTAATTTTGGATCAACCTCATTAGATGTGGGATTCCGTTTAGCTTCTTGATCCTTTCAGTATTTCTTTGTTTTAAAATCAAAAGGTCCCAGAAAGCCTGCCTCCCAGCAGAATGCAGTTAGCTGCATGCACATTTAAAGAACTGGATTCATTTTTTTAAAAAACGTTGTTGATGAGAGCTATTTATATTCAGTTTCCTCCCTGTTGGTACATACTGTTGCAGGGCCAGATCCTCTGCTGGTGTAAATTGGTGGATCTTCACCATAGTCAATGGAGCTGCCACTGAAGTCAGTGATGTTATACTGATTTATAGTAGCTGAGGATCGGGCGCACCGTTCTTTGCATCATTTCAGATATGGAGGAGAATGCAGTTTAGTCACCAATACTTTAAGGGATGCTCTTCAAGAACCAATTTAAAAACAAACCCCGTGTAGTTCCTTTCTCACTGAGTAGCTTGAGGGAGCGTTGGAGGTGCTTGATCCAGAATTATCCTGGTTCATCTCTGTGGAGAAGCTGCCTTCTGCTTTGCTTAGTGATGGCTGGTGTTACAATCGTTCTGTCTGTTTCTCCTTCCAGCTATGCGGACGCTTAGCGAAGATACCATCAGGCTCTTTCTCCAGCAGATAGCAGGTGCCATGAAAATGCTACACAGCAAAGGTATCATCCACCGGGATTTGAAACCACAGAATATCCTCCTTTCTTATGCTGGAGGCAAGAAGTCAAATCCTAACAACATTCGTATAAAGATTGGTAAGAACCTTTCCTTATATCCTGCTTTCAGAAACGCTTTCCTGGGAACGATCAACATGGCTTTGGAAATGGCTAACTAGCCAATCCAGACTGCTGCAACTGGATAAGAAACAAATGAACTGATCGTGGGGGAATTAGGATTAGTTTTTCACTATTGCAGTGGAATGTCTTGAAAACTCTCCAGGTCAGATCCTCAGCTGGTGTGCATCAGTGTAGTGCTGTTGACGTCAGTGGAGCTGTGCTAGTTCACACCAACTGAATGTCTGTCCCCCCCCCCCCCCATCCATTTGTTTTGTTTCTTACCCTTGTTCCAAAAGAAGCGGATGCTGATCAGCACTGTGCTCCGCTGGATAACTATTGTGGTTAAGTCTTAGGGTACGTCTATACTACCTGCCGGATCGGCGGTTAGCGATCAATCTATCGGGGATCGATTTATCGCGTGTAGTGTAGACGCGATAAATTGATCCCCGATCGCTCTCCTGTCGACTGCTGAACTCCAGCTTGGCGAGAGGCAGAAGCAAAGTCGACAGGGGGGCGGCGGCCGTCGATCCCGTGCCGCGAGGACGCGAAGTAAGTGATTCTAAGTCGATCTAAGATACGATGACTTCAGCTATGCTATTCTCGCAGCTGAAGTTGCGTATCTTAGATCGATTTCCCCCTCCGTCCCACAGTGTAGATCAGGCCTTAAATTCTAGTGCATCAGCTGCCTCCACCCGAGCTCCCCAGGATGTTTAAATGAAATCGTGGGTAGTCATGTGGATTATATATAGTTTGATTTCCTGGCCTAAGGATGGGTATTCAGATATGGAGCCTTTCATCTCTCAGGCTCTGTCTAGATTAGGAGAATAGCTAGCACATTTTTAAACATGACCTAACCTGTTTTAACTAGCAAGTCTTTTGTTTTTATATATGACCTATTTTGCTACTCTAGTGATGACCTGAATCGTTGACCCTGGTAGTTAGTGAGTGACAGAGTTCTTATGCTCTGGCTGTTCTGTGACATATTCAAAATGAATTGGGTGGACTCAGTCCAGTTACAAGTTGAGAGGTGTCTTTCTCAGAAAAAACAGTCATTCAGTTTCCTCCCTGGGCAACAGTTGTCTAGGCAGTGATCTTGATTTGTCCTGGCCTTTTAAAACAGAGGTGGGGCATGCTGGCAGAGTGGGGTGGGAGAGGTAGGGAATTTTGGTGTCCCAAGACTGCGATCCCTACGTACTTTGTGAACGCTGAGCTCCGATTTAAAAAACGGCACATGTGATGGCTGCCGTCTTGGCTGACACCAGGAATTGAATCAGAAACCTCCAGAGCTAAAAATGTCAGTTTACAGCTTGAGCTAAAGAACCAGGTTGGATGTGATGGACCCACATCCTCCATGGATCAAGCACAGAGGGGGACATGTAACATATGCTGATTGACCGGTTATACGAACACACGCCAGAAACCCAGTTATTGAACCCAAGGTCTCTCTTAAAGGAGAGCTGTGTAGTCGCATCTTGATTCATGGACATTTGTTGGACTATACTGCAAGTTGACCAAGTTGACTCTGACACCAATTAAATTACACCATGCTCTGTTTCAACTCTGTCTTGTGGAGAAAGCGTGAGTGCCTTTTGGTTGACAAATGAAGTCTGCTGGAGGTCTGTGTGAAATTTTGCAGCCGCTCAGCTGTAGCTGAAGCGTTCTCCAGAATTCAAGCATGGATGGAAAGTAGAAGTGTCTAATGACCCACAGGCACATAAAAAGGGAGGGCCATCTAAACAGCAATCCTAGCTAATGTGTGCTGCATTAGTCTTAGTTCGTGGTAACCTTCACACACACTGCTGTTTAACCACCCCTTTTCCTTAAGAAGGACAGTGTGTGGTCCAGGAGTGGGACTAGTCAGACATAATATTCTAATGACAGATGGCGATATAAACAGCCGTGTCAAATATTGCTTGAAATATCTGGTAACCTTAAGGGAACCTCTAAGCATCATATGATCAGATGCTGAGTAACTTGCAGCTGTAAATCCTTTTAGCGTTGATAGACCCTGGCTTTTCTAGGGTGAACTAATGACTCAGCTTTTTATATATATATACACACACACTCAGTGCAAAGCCAGTGCTTTAGCAATGTCTTGGTATCACAAATGCTACATAAATAGTGTCATGCAGCTTCAAACGAGCATGTTCCAAAGATACAGATGGTGGTGGGTGTTCATTATGTTGTGGTGCAACCCTGCCTCCTGCCCTATGTCATGGAGTGTAACTACCGCTTCCCCAAATCTGAAGTAGCAGCAAGTAATGAGGGAAAAGCTATCAAGCTATGCTTGGGCCTTCACTGCATTCATAAATCTCAGACTAGATTATGGTGACCAGATGTCCCGATTTTTGGGTTTTTTTCTTATATAGGCTTCTATTACCCCCCAACCCCCGTCCCAATTTTTCACACTTGCTGTCTGGTCACCCTAGACTAGATGCTCAGCTAATGTAAAGAGGCATAGCTCCATTGCAGTCAATAGAGGCTTCCCAGTTTCCACCAGCTGAGAATCTGGCCACTGGATTCCACCTGGAAAGAACAAACATTGAACAATAGACACAGGAAAAATAGTGACTGCAGGCACCTTTAAGTGGGATTCATTCCTATACATATAGAATGCTTTTTATAGCTGCATTTTCTCAACCCTTTCTGTTGAATGGAACGTGTAATAATAGTGAGAGAAACTTGGGTTAGCTCGGGGATAGAACATAAGTTCTGTATTCAAAATGGGGGACGTCCCTTGTATTGAGGGGCCACGGAGAAACAGGAGGGCCCACGCTGGGGATTGAGGCAACTGAAGAAAGGTTGGGCTTCTCTAGAACTAGTGAACGAACTTCTTTTCTTTGTATTTGTAGCTGATTTTGGATTTGCCCGGTACCTGCAAAGCAACATGATGGCAGCAACGCTGTGTGGCTCCCCTATGTACATGGTAAGTGCACTCTGCTTATGTATCTTTGTGGTCAAACGGCTGTATTGTATAGGCTAGTCTTCCTGACATGTGGAATCTGCAATGGTTATTTTGTTTATACCATTCAAAGCTCTGGGCAACCATTAAGCCTAATTCTTCCTTTCCTCCTAGACCTCCCCCCAAGACCTGAATTTTGTGTTCTTAAAGCTGTTGTTGTAAGTGAAACCCTAGTGGGAGACCTGATAAAGATTCTCTGAGTGGCAAGATGGCAAACATCTATGCTGCTGTGCTGACATTTGCCTTTCAGGCAACCGTTGGTAAATAATAATAGACTATTGATTGACCCCACTCAGAAATTGCCTCTTCCAGATAGGAAGCAGGGCCCTTCAGCTAAGGCGTTGGGACCTAAAATCCAGTGTTATCCCTTGACTGCAGGCTGAGTAGCAAAGATGCAAACTAGGAATGACGTTGCAGCCATAAAGCCTTTTCCAAGGTGTTGCCTGGATAAAGGGCCTTTTGGACAAAGTGTCCTCTCTTCCATTGCTCTCTGTTCCCAGTGTTGAGAGACAGTGGCCCTCTGTTTGTAATTCAGCCAGCCCGTGGTGTACCTGCTCTATATCTTGATTGGGCTATATGGATACATTTTTTTTCTGGTGTGATATGTGAACATAGAATCATAGAAATGCAAGGCTGGAAGGGTCCTTGAGAGTCATCCAGTTCAGCCCTCAGCACTGTGGCAGGACCAAGTAAACCTAGACCATCCCTGACAGATGTTCATCCAACCTGCTTTTAAAAACCTCTGATGATGGGGATTCCCCAACCTTGGTAGCCTATTCCAGTGGTTAGCTACTCTTACAGTTAGAAAGCTTTTCCTCATTTCTAACCTAAATCTCCCTTGCTGCAGATTAAGCCCTTTATTTCTTGTCCTACCTTCAGTGGCCTTTGAGAACAATTGATCACAGTCCTCTTTATAACAGCCTTTAACGTAGTGGAAGACTCTTATCAGGTCCCCACTCAGTCGTCTTTTCTCAAGATTAAACATGCCCAGTTTTTTAACTTTTTCTCAGAGGTCAAGTTTTTTAAACCTTTTATATTTATATTGCTCTCCTCTGGAGATCTTTCCTAAAGTGTTTATGCCCAGAACTGGACACGGTTTTTCAGCAGTGAATAGAGCAGGACAGTTACCTCCTGCGTCTTGCATATGACATTCTTGTTAATACATCCCAGAATTCTATTCACCTTTTTCGCAGCTGCATCACATTGTTGACTCGTATTCAATTTGTGATCCTCTATAACCCCCAGCTCCTTTTCAGCAGCACTACCATTTAACCAGTTATTCTCCATTTTGCAGTTGTGCATTTGATTTTTAATTCCTAAGTGAAGTACATTGCACTTGTCTTTGAGTTTTATCTTGTTAAATTCAGACCAATTCTCCAGTTCGTCAAGGTTCTTTTAAATTCTAATCCTGTCCTCCAAAATGCTTGCAATCATCACAGCAGCTTGATCCCATCTGCAGATTTGATAACCACACTCTCCACTCCATTATCCAAGTCATTAATGAAAATACTGAATAACACCGAACCTGTGATTGATCTCTGTGATCACTAGATATGTCCCCCAAGTTTGAGAACTAGTCTTTGAGTACATTTTTCAACCAGTTGTGCACCCACCATTTCATCTAGACCACATTCTCCTAGTTTGCAAATGAGAATGTCATGGGGGACTGTGTATATCAGTAGGCCAGTAACCCTGTCAAAGAAGGAATTAGGTTCGCTTGGCATAATTTGTTCTTGACAAATCCATGCTGGCTATTCTATATAACACTATTACCTTCCAGGTGCTTACAAACTGATTGTTTAATCATTTGTTTCAGTATCTTTCCAGGTATCGAAGTTAGGTTGACTGGGCTATAATTCCATGTGTCCTCTTTGTTCCCCCCTTTTAAAGACAGGTACTGTGTTTGCCCTGCCCCAGTCTTCTGGGACCTCACCCATCCTCCATGAGTTCCCAAAGATAATTGGTAATGGTTCTGAGATTGCTTCAGCTAGGTCCTTAAGTACCCTAGGATGAATTTCATCAGGCCCTACCAACTTGAATATATCAAACTTATCTGAATATTCTTTAACCTGTTCTTTCCCTTTTGGGGCTTGGATTCCTTCCCCCTTGTTAATATTAATCGTGCTGAGTAACTGATACCATTAACCTTTTTAGAGACGACTGTAGCAAAATAGGCATTAAACACCTCAGGATTCTTTGTCATCGGTTATTAGCTCTGCTCCCCCCCCCCAAGTAGAGGACCTACACTTTCCTTCATCTTTCTCTGGCTCCTGATGTATTTGAAGAACCTTTTTTTATTGCTTTTTATGTCCCTTGCTAGGTATAATTCATTTTGCGCCTTAGTCTATCTGATTTTGTTCCTACATGCTTGTGCTATTGGTTTGTTTCTTCTTAGCAATTTGTCCATGTTTTCACTTTTTTGTAGGATTCCTTTTTTATGTTTCAGGTCATTAAAGATCTCCTGATGGAGCCATATTGCCTCTTACTATTCTTTCTATCTTTCCTTCGTGTCAGGATACTTTTCAGTTGTGCCTTTAATATTGTCTCCTTGAGAAACTGCCAGCTCTCCTGAACTCCTTTTTCTTTTAGATGTTCTTCCCACAGGATATTTCCTACCAGTTTTCTGGTTTGTCAAAGTTTGCTTTGTCCTTTATTCTGCCAATCTCACTCCTTCCTTTCCTTAGAATCGTGAAATCTATCATTTCATAATCACTTTCACCCAAATTGCCTTCCACCTGCGAACTTGTTATCAATTCCTCCCTGTTAGTCAGAATCAAGTCTAAAATGGCTGTTTCTCTGGTTACTTCCTCCACTTTCCAGAATGAAAAGTTGTGGACAATACATTCCAAGAACTTGGAAATTTTGTGTTTTGCCCTATTACTTTCCCAACAGATGACTAGGTAGTTAAGTTACCAGATCTTGTGTTTTGGATATTTGTTGTTCTAGAAATGCCTCATCCGTCGTCTTCTCCTGATTTGGTAGTTCATAGTAGATCCATACCGTGACGGCACCCCTGTTGTCTTTACCAAGAGACTCTCAAATGGTCTGCCTCTCACCACTTTCTGGGCCTCAGAACAAATGTATATATTCTTGATGTATAATGAAACACCTCCCTTTTTGTACCCTGCCTGCCCTTTCTGATCAAATATCTCCCTCTATACAAATATGCCAGTCGTGAGACTTATCCCACCAAGTCCTGTGATGCCAGTTAAGTCATAATTGGACTTATGTACTAATCCAGTTCTTCCTGTTTATTCCCTATACATTTGTGTATAGACATCTCCTCGCTGTCAGTAAGAGTTGTGCCCCATTAGTAGAGGGATAAAGTGGGACTGATGGAAGAATTGTAGCCTACAAATCTTGATTAGAAACCTCTCCTGCATCAGGCTGAGCTTCAGAGCAGGCTACTGAGATAGAAGGTGACACCTGCTTTCAAACAAAGGAGACCTTTCTAATATGTGTTTACAACATGCTCCGGAGGAGGTTGTAGGATAGCAGAGAGGCTTGTGACTAGTCAAGAATGTAGGGCTATGTTAGGAAGCTGGCATGATGCCTTCACCTCACTGCTTTCCAAATCACCCTCGCTGTTGTCACAAGCACTAAAATTAAACTCCAAACTAGAGAGATTTCAGGTTATAAATATCTGGGTATCTGCTCTTGTGACCCATCTCTCAAAGAGAGGTGAATTTTCAGCTTTCCATATGTGACCTGAACAATATACCCCTACAGTCATTAAACCTGCTGCTAAATATATTTCGCAGCCTAACCTAATTCTAAAACAATGGCTGTAAATGGAGTCCGCCCGGCTTCTCTTGCGATCCACATCTACTTTGTGCCTTGGTCAAACCAGTTGCCAGAAGGATATTTGCTTAGACTGCAACCAGACATGCTAAAAAAAACACCCCACACACAACCCATAGCGATGAAATATAAAGTGGTAATTGCTTGTTCATGTGCATGGAGTCAACTGGTATAAAATAACCTCAGTGTATCACTCACACCAGGGCAGCAAAATTAAAAAGTCAATGCTCTCCCATTAATTCAGGCTGGGGTTTTCAAAGGTGAGATGGAGAATTAGACCTGGTCTGCATTCCAAAGGTAGGTTGGCTTAACTAAGTTGCTCAGGGCTGTGTGATGTAGTGAAGTCAACCTAAGCCCCGTCGGTGACACCACTAGGTCGAGGGAAGAATTCTTCTGCTGACCTAGTTACTGCCTCTGGGAGAGGTAGATTTATAACAGGGATAAAAAAAAACCCTTTCGTCACTGTAGTGTCTATGGTGCAGCTGGGCCGCTGCTGTTTTTTATCATCGACATTGCCTGAGATGGCCAACTCTCATTGAATTTCAATGTGGTTTAAGTGCCTACTTTCCTTAAGCTCCTTTTAAAACCCCCAGCCTGAGCCTTCGTCCTGGCACAGGACTCGGCTGCATTACACAGTGGCCTGTAGCTCCACTGTGTTTAAAACTGCATCTGTCAGTGCAAACCAAAGCGAGCCTGACTTCCTCTTGCTTTATTGTTGAAGCCAGTTGTTTGTTGACGTGCTGTATATAAGGGTGATGTAACCTCTTTCCTCTTGAGAAACTTTCCTGAACTGCCTATTTTTAGTGACGCTTTTTCTTTTACATTCTCTTGAAAGTAGATCAGATATCTGGCTCACTTTTAAAGTGAGAGGGACTGGTTTTTTTTGTAAGTACTCTGGGAATTCCTTTTGGGTTTAAAAAGTTCCATGTTCTTGATTTAAAGGTGATTTTTTGGGGGAGGTGGGTGGGTGTGTTAAGTTCTGAGTAAAATGTGTTCTGATTTCTGGGAGGCATTCAGGGGTTTACTCTGCTGCCGTTGTGGGTCCCTGTGTGTGCATGGTGAGTGACAGATAGCAGGGGTGCCCTCTGCATTCCCTATCCGCGTGTCCTCATGCATGCACATAGCCAGCCCTACTTTCTTGCCTTGCCACAGTAGGAGGAATGCTATGTCAGTGTGAGAGTTCAGCAAAGGGGGCTGTGTGTCTGACCCCTCACAAAATCTGGGTCCTCACCCAGAATGGTTCTGAGCATCCACATCTGCCATTGACAACCGTTTCCTTGACTCTGTTTGTTTGTTTGGTGCTGAGGCAGGGTTAACCAGCTCCTGTCCGTGCATTGTTCAGAGTGGGGTGTTTTTGTTTTGTCCCCTCTCCTCCCAATGGAACAAATCTTTTCTTGGCCTTTGCTTGTGGCACAGCTAGGAAACTGATCCCCTTTCAGTCCTGTCTCCTGTGAGCGTTAGAGGAAGTCTCTTTTATAAATATAGGTTTTAAGCTAGCCTGTCCTTCTCCCACCTTCACCTCCACACTGATCCAGAGGCGCATTGCATTCTGAGCTATTGATCATTCTGAATCTATGCTATCTTTAGCTTCTGGAGCAAACCTGCAGTGAGGAGTGGGGTGCATTTTGTGGAAGGTTCCAGACCACAGAGATTGTGGGGAAGCAAGGTGGGGACTGACCTCTTTTTGGATAAACACATGGGCCTGCTTTTGAACTCAAGTCCCGTCCACTGACATGACTACTGCCACATGTCACAGCTGCCTGCTTGGATTAGCCTCTTCAGAAATCCATGGAGTGGGAAGGGCTGAGTTACCTGTACCAACTGGATCCTTTGTTTGTCGTGGCTGTAACTGGTAACGTTGGGACTTGAATTGGAGTGTGTGTGTGCAGTTGCTTTGTTTTAGAAGAGATGCCTGTGCTGCTCCAAAGGGACTCCTTTGTTTGCAAGTTGATTCAATAGAGATTGTAATGCCTGAGAAGGGGATGCACTGTTTTGCCTACAATGCATCAGGCAGAAGTAAAGCGGGCAGTGCCTAAAGTAAAACCATGCCTCAAGTAACCAGATTAGCGTTATGAAACCGCCTCCTTGCTAATATGAACACAGCACTTTAAAGCAGGGGAAAAAAAATTTTAATCCCTTTTCTTTGGTGGAATCTTGGCTTGGTGCTTTTTTTTAAAAATTAGGGGCTTCTGTTTCTCTGGTAGCTGCCAAGAAAAGAGCCGAGGCTTTTTAAACAAAACTCTGTGTTCTTTCTCCACGCAGGCCCCAGAAGTCATTATGTCCCAACACTATGACGCTAAAGCTGACCTTTGGAGCATAGGAACCATCATTTACCAGTGTCTGACAGGAAAGGCTCCCTTCCAGGTGAGTGGCTCTATGGCTATTAATGCTTGATGAGTTTCTTGCTGTTTTTCATCCGTTTTACCCACGCCAGGGGTCACGTACAATACTGAGCCCGAGGAACCCAGGTCTGGTCTATACTACCCGCCTGAATCAGCGGGTAGAAATCGACCTCTCGGGGATCGATTTATCGCGTCCCGTTGGGACGCGACAATCGATCCCCGAATCGGCGCTCTAACTCCACCAGCGGAGGTGGTAGTAAGCGCCGCCGACAAAAAGCGGCAGAAGTCGATTTTGCCGCCGTCCTCACAACGGGGTAAGTCGGCTGCAATACGTCGAATTCAGCTACGCTATTCACGTAGCTGAATTTGCGTATCTTAAATCGACTCCCCGCTGTAGTGTAGATGTACCCCCAGTCTCCAGGCAAATCAGCCTGTCTGTCTGTCCATCCCACTGAGCAAGATAAGCTCCTTAATTCTCAAGTCAATGGGATGCTCCCATCTTTTTCAGTGCTGCAAATACCGGTGGAGGCTGATGCTTCTTCTCCAGAGTCTGCCTCAGGGCAGCGGTGGAAATATATCCCCATGTGCGTGTGTTCTTTTGAAAGGCCATCTTTTCAGAAAGTTGTCCTGGACCCTGAAAGCTATGATATCCCCAGCAGCTTGCTTTAAAATCAGTTTCCCTTTATGACTGTTCACAGGGAATAATATGTTTTCTGTTGGGCTTGAGGGTGTAGGGACAATAAGGAAGATCAACTAATCGGAAGGGAAATATTATGGCTGATTGGCATGACTCTGGTTTGAAACGGTGCATTGTAGCTGAAATAGCCTGGCTTCTGGAGTAGAGTAGGAAGGTCTTATTGGAGAAGTCTTCTGTGTAAATATTGGGTATTTTTCAAGGCCAGAAAGGGACCATTATGATCTAGTCTGACCGTTTGCATCTAACACAGGCCTTAGAATTCCACCCAACATGCCCATAACTTCTGGTTAAACTAAAGCCTATCTTTAAGAAAGACACCCATGCTTGATTTAAAGATGTCAAGCGATGAAGAACCTAGCACATCCCTAGGTGAATTGTTCCACTAGTTAATTACCCACACTGTTCACCTTGTTTCCATTCTGAATGTATCTAGCTTCAGCTTCCAGTTTTCTCCTCCCAAGCACCAGTTGCTCACATATGGTTATACTCACCTTATTTTGTTCCTCCTATGCCAAGCCGCGGGGGTCCATGGTTTCCTCCCCCTACCTGTTGAACGCCCCAAATCCTCCTGTTCCATACCTCTTTCCATGGCATTCATACAGCCTTAAAACCTTTCCCTAGCACGATCGCCGCCTTTTTAGCCAGGGGAGCACTGACAAGGGACTTTCTTTTGGAGCCTATGCATTCGAGTTGATGGGTGCATTGGCAGAGTGATGTGCAATTAGCTTCCTGCTTTTCAGAGGATATTTCTACACTGCAGCCGGGAGGTGAGACTGCAGCATGTGTAGGCATAGCCCCAGAGTGCACAGGAATATGGTATGAACTCAGTCCCTACCTCTGTGGTTAGACTGCTATTTTTAGCAAGGTCTGCCTACACGTGCGGAAACTGCACCTCCCAACTGCAGTGTAGACCTACCCAGAGTCTCCGTGTGTGGGCTCCCGTCTCTTTTTAACCCAGGAAGCAAGAGGCCAAGAATCAACCAGGGTTTCCTGCGTATCAATACAGAGTGACATGGGAACACCTGACATGGAAACTTCAGTTCTTCTCATCAGATATGAATTGATCTGAAGTCTTTGGGGGGGCTAAATTTGGAATCCCTGATCACTGTTGCAGTGGCCATTGAAATCTGATTCTCCCCCCCCCCCCCCAAAATCCATCCTAATGACTGACTCACTGAAAATGAAGATAACTAGAAGAAAATTCTGCAGTGACATAAGCCCAGTTTTATGAGCTGCTGGATTGTCTCTGGTTTAGATTCAGAGCTTTCATAATTTAAAGTGAGATCTCGAATATTTATGAAGCTGTGTAACCGGGAAGGATAAGGTGATTTACAAGCCGGTTAGAAATCTTACAGGAAGGAGTGGGTTGAGTGTAGCAGTAAACTGAGGCTTTTATTTTGGTGTGGTCTCAGTGCTGAGGGCATGTTTTCTTTTCTAGATGCCAGGGTTATTTTTTCATCTCAGTTTAGGGATCTTCTCTGACAATACTTTCTGGTCTGCCCACCTTGCTCTGTAACGAAAGCGAGCCTTCATCTTCCCTGCGTGTGTAATTTTTGTTTTGACAGTATCTCCTATGGTCTGCGTGCAATTTTTGACGGTTTCATAGTTGCTGGTTACATTTTCATGTTCTCGGTCTCAACAACTTTGTTTAATGGGGAAGGGGGAAGAAATAACTGTTAAGAGAAAAGAAAGATTGTGTGTTTATTTAAAATAAAGCTGTGTGTATATACACACAAAGCTTTGACTCACACACATAAATGAGCTCCTTGCCCACTGTTAAAGTACCTCAAAGCTCCACACAAACTACTGATTTAAATTTCCCTGACTTTGTGGGCCAAAGCAGGCATTGTGTAGGCATTCTGCGCTCACCTGCAACCTTGGGACAGCTGACTTCTTTGAAAAGCCTGAGGTATGACCATTATTATTATTCAGTGACAAATGCCTTTTTAACTACATGGAAATTTTCCTGTGACGATATTCTTTTGAGAAAATTGTCATGGAAAATATGTTTCCCAGCCTGCTGTACTCAACTCTGCCAGCCTGGGGCTCGGGGTGGGGCTCTGGGTAGGGGGAAGGGCAGAGTCCAAACTCTTTCTATTGTTCTGCCCTCTTACTTATGTGGAGATGAGACAGCCCCCAGCAGTGCTGTGTGATCAGCGATCTGGGTAGCTTGCAGAGGGAAATAAGGGGTCACCTAACTCCTTGGCATGAGAAGAGTGACTTCAGAAGATCTTGATTGGAATGAGTGTTTTTCTTTAGTGGGTACATGTTGCACATCTGTCTTGATTTCCGTGCCTCTATCTTTTGGGGGTTGTGCTTTGGCAACAAAATACTGAACCCTGTTTTGTTACTACAGTAACCATTACCAATCTGTTTGATCTGGGAGAAAGCAAAGCCCAGCCAGATGGTCCTCTGAGTATGTGTGTGTGTGTGTGTGTGTGTGTGTGTGTGTTGAGATCGTGTGTTTACACTTAAGACAGAGGTTACCAACCGCTTTTCCCAGGTTGTAAGTTCTAGGCAAATGAAGCCTGCCTGTGGCAGATGCTGGGAGAGTTAGTTAAACGTTAAAGGAGTTTATTCCCTCATTTGCACCAGTGGAGGCTTTGCAAGAGGTGCTGCAACAGCTGAAGGTCTTGGAGTTGATAAGGATCAATTGTGCAAAGAGGCTGGGAGAGTGGGGGGTGCATGGAATACAAATGTTGGTAGGTGCAGACTGGACAAAGCGGTGTTCGGTTTTGACATTTCTGAGCGGATTGCAGAGCAGCAAAATTAGCACAGAGAGGGGAGGTGACTAGGGTGCCCAGACCCACCTGGACAGATCAGCCAAGGGAAGAAGGTAAAGAGGCAGCTGCATCCCTCCAGCACTCGTAAAGGTGCCTGCTTTCTACAGTCCATCTGAGACCTCTTGCGTGTCACCCTTCTGAGTGGAAGTTTGTTTGTCGGCCACGGTAGCTTATTTAGCCAGTGCCTGGGGAAGGAGGACACTTGCACGCCTGGTTAAGATTTTGTTAGATTCCTCAAGCCGAGCCAGAGAATGGCCGACTGCCTTTTCCCCGGGGGCAATGGAATACGGGATCCATCCCCTCCGACTTCTGCCTGCCTTTCACCTGTCATGAGCATCCAATGCTACATCCGTAGAGGCTCGCAGGGGTGCTGTGCACGTGAAAGGTTGTCCTCAGCAAGATGATTAGTCTTTAAATGTACAATAGACTTCAAGGGACTTGGGTAGACGGAATAAGGAGTTGTTAGCACGTCTGGAAAGGCTGGGTCCAACTGTCTTGCCTTTCTGCTAGGGAAATGTAACCTGCCAAATCAAGGTAGAAGAGAGTAGGTGGGTTTTCTTCTTCTTTATTGTAGAAATGAAAATGAACAGCAGGCAGGTCATCTGAGCCAACTTCCCTGACGTCACCATTCCTCTCCCCACCCACCACACACACCATGTCTGATTGTCAGACCTGGACAGTTGGTAGCGGGAGTGTCCAAGCTGTCCTAAGGAGCTGTGTATATTAAACATGTCCATAAACAAAACAAGGAGCCTGCCAGAGGGGTGAGATTAAGAGGATGCATAATCCCTATCGACACATTTGCTGAACATTGTATTAATGTTGAGTTGTTAATAGGCCTGGCCTAACGAATGAGGTGGTGGTCCAGAATTGTGGCTTTTCTGCCTTATATGACTGAGGGCTTGCACTTCGTGTTCCCTGCTCTTGCTGTTTGATTTGTGTATGTTACAGTAACATCTAGAAACTCCAACAGAGATCAGAGCCCTTTTGTGCTGTGCCCTGGAGAAATACGTAGACACAGTCTCTCCCTAAAGACCTTACAGACTGAATAGGCAAGGCAGACTGGGAGGAGGGGAGAACAGGCACAGAGTGGAAGAGATTTGCCTAGGGACACGGCAGGTCATTGGCAGAGCTAGGAATAGAATCCCAAACTCCTGAGTCCCAGTCCGGTGGCTTGTCTGTTAGACGGGGGATAGAGCTTGAACCAGGCACAAGAGTTAAAAAAATCACTCGATTCCTTACGGTCTTGATTTATTTGTAAGACTTGGTCAGGTCATACAGTCTTGATTTTTCAGAGGAGCAAGTACCACTGATGCCTCTAATAATCAGGGTGCAGGTGTGTGTGTGTGTGTGTGTGTGTGGAGGGGGGTTTACGGTTTGTGATGCAACTTTTTTAAAGCTTTCAGTGGTACCATCTGCATTCAGCCGATGTAAAATCTTTCCAGGGGAGCCCAGTACCTGGCTATTCATTGTGCTAAGTATTGTCAAGAATCCTCTATCTGACAGTGGAATGTGCCTATGAGAGAGAGAGAGAGGGGCGTCGGAGAATGGCAATAGTTCAAACACTTAAAAGTGCTGGTCTGCCAGCTCTAAAAGAGTTAAACTGTCTGTGTGTGTTCTCATCCCAGCTAGCTGCTAGATGAAAAATTAATTTCCAAGCCTGATGCACTGAGCCTGCTGCGCTATTCTTTCCCAGTTAATTCTGCCTAGATAAGTACGAGGATTATGTGCCATTTATAACAACCATAAGGGATTTACACTGTGAAATGAACCTTCAGTGCAACTGATGAAAGAAGGTTTTTAGACCTGGAACTTGAACAAGACTTTTGTTTGGAAAGCAGGCTGGTTTTATAGCCCCAAACTGAGTTAGCCAGAGCCAGTCCTGTATTGTTAGGGATGAGAAATTCCTTTTCTAGACTTGCTGCTGGTTTTTGCAGGATTTGGGGAAACGGTACTGAGTTAAATGCACACCAGAAGCAGCAGGTTGTGACTAGATGACAACCAGTTAGTCAGCTAGGGGAAGAGCGTGAGAATGACTGTATAGGCTGGTGCTTAGCGTGCTCACGTAGGATGTGGGCGATCCAGATTCAAGTACCTGCTCCAAAGACTGATTATTTATACACAGTAGAACAGGAGAGATTGAGAGAGACCTGCTGAAATGTAGGGGACCCAAGTTGAGATCTCTTCTCCATTGAATTGAACCTGGGTGTGTCTCGTCCCAGAAGAGTACCCTATCCACTGGGCTGAAGGTGATCTGCCCGCTTCCCTCCCCCAGTGTTTTGTGAATCTAGTCCTCCCTGGTTTTTGTCAAAGTGCCTGAAATCAAAACAAAATGGGTTAGTCAAAAGGAAAGGTTCAGACTCTTATTTTTTTAACTTTTGAGTTCATCGCAACTTTTTGGTTTTGGTTTGACCTGAAACAAAACTTATTTTCAGTTTTTCAGAATTGCCAGCAAGTGGAAACAGTCATTATTTGCCCAGCTGTACCTGTGAATTTCTATTCTTGGGGGGGAGGGGAGGGCAGTATATTAGCCCAAAAAAGCATGGGATAGTTAGTGCAGGCAATAGGTTGTTGACATCCAAGTGCTCCCAACAGTGTGCAGCCTTGATCAGCACTGCCTGTGTAGCAAGATGGTTATTGTAGGTCTAATCTTAGCTTACTCCTAAGAGTGGGGCCGGATGGCTCAGTTGATTAGTAATGGGGTTACACTAAGATGAAGGCCTGTCTGGGCCATTAGTGATCAGAAGTGTCATCTGAGCGGGTTGGGTGGCCAGTTTGAACTGGGTTGGGTAGAGTCAGTCCATTTCCCAGCAGACACATGGTTACATCGTAGTTACCAATGCTGAAGTAAGGGCCCTCTTGGGCAGCTTCAGCTAAGAGACCAAGGTTTAGTTGGGCAGGGATTAAACCAGCCTTCCACTTCTAGATGTGCTGCCTCCAGAACCGGTGAGAAGCACATCGCTAAGCCAGTGTGGGGGAAACTTGCAGTAAAACCTGTTCAGAAAATAAATGCAAGACTCCCTTCTCCAAACCTAGCCATCCAAACTTTTCATAATCCCTAAACTGCCTTTTTATTAAATTTTAAAACAGGGGAGTTTTGTTAAAGGGTTTTATTTGTGCTCAGAAAACATGCTCCCAATTAACTTGCACTTTAAAGACGTGCTCCTTTGATATACTGCAGCTGTTACTTCTAGGAAGCTTCTGACAAAATGTTTGAAATAGATCAGAGATTCATTGTTTGTCTAAAACAATTGAGCTGTTGAACCAGGGAGTCAATAAAGAACACAGCCAATCCTTGTATCTCTTGCTGATATGAATATGCACTTAACCTGATCACTGTGGAACTGTATTCCTACTTGTAGGGTTCTGTGCGTGCGTGTGCCCATAGCATTGCTGCCAAGCTCTTTGTGCCTTGTGTGCCCTGGCTTGTTTGAAATTGGACGAACAATGAGATGCGGATTGCAGAGCGGGATCTATGTGGGGAAGGGTTAAAAAAAGCAGGTTTATACGGAAGTAAATCAGGTTAGACTGCCAGGCTTGGAAACGCCGTCACATGGATTGTCTTCTGCGACACGGCCACCTCTGCTGAACAGGGGGTCGCTTAACATTTTTGTGAAACTGGAAAACGGAGCATATCGCTGCGCCCCAGTTTTGTCCCAACTCTTTCCATGAAATAACGAGGGATAAGCTGCCGCAGAAAGGAAATCTAGGACAGCTTTCTTGTTCCACTGAAAGAGAAGCTCTACTTTCCTTTAGGAAGCTGTGTGTGTGCATGAGCGCATGTGCGAGCTTAGAAACAATAGTTTTGTCACGAACTCTGATCAGCTGAAGTTTTGCAACCCACTAAGGGCCAGAAGTCAACTTATCTCCCATTGACTTCACTCAGCTTTCGATTTGTCCCAGTAGCTGTCGTTAGCTGAGTTTTCACCTTCAGGCCTGCAGGTGCCGTTTGAAACAGGGGCGGCATGATGTGAAGTGCTGGCTAAACACAATGGCAAAACAACCATGCGACTGCTTGTCCGGCCTCTAAGCGTGCTGCAGCAGTGACGATTCACACCTGTCCGTGGTCCGGTTTGCCTGCATTGCCCACGCTGGCTTCTTAAGCATCTTAGTTGACCTGAAATGCTTCCAATTTCAGAAATGGAACTGGATGGGAGGAAGAGCTCAAGGTCTTTTGGTAAATCTGTCTGGTTCCCTGCTGATCCCCAGGGTCTGGACAAACTGCCTGTGACCTCCCAGTGCCTCCCACCTTTTGCAAACAGTGCATCCTGCAGCAGTGATCGGGCCAGAGCATGACTCTTTCCCTTCTCTCTTCCCCGTTCCCACTCGCCTCTGTCTGTGGTTTGCATGCCAGCCAGCCCCCACTGCTTTCCATTAGAGACCATTGGTCTAGGCTGAAAGCTGCTGCACACTAAGAACACTCTGGGGGCAATTTACAGGTCCTGTATTATTTAGTTCATAAAAAACCAAACAAAAGAGGAACAGCACGAGGAGGCTGTATGGGACTTTGCTTATTTCCTGGAGACTTGATTTTTAACCTTGGACGCTAACCTCTCATAGTGGGTTGCTTTATTTTTTTAAGTCTTGTCTCTTCCAGAATTTGATTTCTTTGTGATCATGACCAGAAACTGTCTCCCATCAGCGATAACAGCTGGAGCTTGAGAACTGCTGGCAAAAGACTCTAGGGTCTCGTTGTCTTGATGTTTCCCTGTTTCTCAAGAGAACTGGAGTTCTCCACTGATGCCTTTCACATCAACAACCTCCCTGCCCCCTTTCTTAAGACCCCGAAGCACTAATCCATGTTCTCTGCAGGAGCTGCCATTCATCATTTGGGACTCCTGGCGTCTGCAATTATATAGCCTCCTGGGAGAGGCTATTAGGGCAGCTTAGAACTGAGCTGCAGAACTCATGGAAATGAAGCTGAGCCTTCAGAAAAGGAGAGGAAAATAGAATCAGGTCAGGGACAAAAATACAGAAGGCTGAAATACTGTATTTTCAGTCCATGCCGCAGTCTGTAGGGTCTCCTGAAATCGAAACTGCTTTCAGTGCTAGTTCAGCAGTAGGAAAGCAACCGCAGTACACTTCAAAGCAATTGTGAAATAGGTTAAAATCATAATAATTCCCCTCCCTGCGTTATTTCAAGCTGCTCTAGACATGTTTTCTTTCTTCTCCATAGGCCAGCAGCCCTCAAGATCTTCGTCTCTTCTATGAGAAAAACAAGATGCTGATGCCCAAGTAAGCATTCTTCCAGCATTACTATTTTTTTCCACTTGCTTACTCTGTCTGTATTTACACCTGTCCTCTTGTGCCATCAGCTCATCATGTTGGGGATATAACTTAAATGTTTGGCCACCTGCCTCTACATTCCTTAACCAGCAGCAATGTGGTCCAGAGAGTGTCAAGCTGCTGCTAGATTGCCCGAATTGGCTCTGTCTCCTCCCACATACACCCATTTCACTGCTGCAGGCACCCTAGAACATGCTTGGTATGGAAGCTGCCCTGCTGAATAGAGGCTTTTTGCAAGTGATTTCCAAGGGCCTTGTTCCCCATGTGCAAGTTGGCCTTCCTGTGTCAGGTACTACCTCCTGGGTTCAAGAGTGAGCAGCCGTGGTTTTTCCCTCTTGCAAGCTCTTCCCAAGGTAGCATCGAATACTGCAGGCTCTCCCAGCAGCACCAATCCTGTAACACTCATTCACTGCATGTAGGTCACATACCCAGTTTCCCACGTGCCAGGAAAGCCACTTCCCGTGCCTGTAGCCCTTTCAGAGGGAAATACAGAGCTGGGTGATGTGGCATGTGATGTGGCCCCGGGCATGTGGAAATGGTTGCAATTCCCAGGGTGTGTGTCAGGAGAGCAGCGCTTTCATCCCGGAGTGGTATGAACTCACTGCTGGAATAATGAGGTCGCTGACTCAGAGTCTTTTTTTTTTTTTTTTTTTTTTTTTTTTTCAATGGGTGGGAGCTTTTATTTTGATGCTGTGCTCTTAAATGAGAGCCATGCTGTCTCCTCTAGAAACCTCCCTCAGTCTTTCTAGAGATGGACTTAAACCAACACTCCAGATCCTCTGAACCTTGGGAAAAATTGGATCCCAACTTGGGAAGCTCAAACCCAGGATGACATTTAACTGAGGTGGGGGACAAAAGAAAAGTGACTGCACATAAACTGTCCTGTCAGACTTGACGTCATACCCCGAGCTGCTAGACGGAATTGGTGCAGAGGGTGTATAGCTTAATAGTGTGTATAACTTTGTAGCGTGTGAGTTCATTGTGTCAGGGTGCGTATGGTTCACTTATCTGGTAAAGCAGCCACAAAAGCTTTATAAAGCCAGAACGATGCACAACGTGCATGAATTTCTTAGTTTTGCTTTCTTTTCTTGTGACGAAAATGATGTTTGTGATCAAAGCGTTGAACGTTGTGAGCCCTGCCCCCTCCTTGTGCTCGAAGCCCAAGGGATCATGGGAGTCAGAACAGCCTTATGGTGGGAGGAGCCCGTGGCAGAAAGTGAAGCATCTGCGCCCTCCCCGCTCACCCCTAAAAATAAATCCATGTTCCCCTATGAGTCTGTACATTTTTAATGGCTGGGAAATATAATCGCTTCCAGGAAAAGCCTTTTTCCACCAGTAGGGCCATTCTGCCCTGGCAGCATTGTGAATTGCTGAGCGTTCGGAAGCAGGCAGTCAGTGATTAAAAATGAAACTGGGTAACGATAAAGTGAGAGACAGAGGTTGGCCATCCTGATTTATCAGCGCTGCATTTAAATTAACAAGGCCCTGCTTAAAAACAGACCCACAGCCCTTGTGTTACCGTTTTTCTTCCAACTCATGGATTTTGGAGAGTGTCTTCATAATGTGTGCCACAGTCTGTGCTGTTTCTTGAGTAAACCTCGATAAAACAGCCTTCCCAGCCTGGCTAGTGAAACCCAAAACCACCCAAGAGCCCTCGCCCTCATCTGCCTGGGCAGTGCCAGGCTCTGGTTACATTCTCCTTGGGGCTAATCAGCCGGGCACACCTGTTCCCCACCCACTGGCATAGTCACCAGAGAAGAAATGTAGTTTGGTTGGGGCGGGGGAGAGGGGGGGAGAAGGCTCATTAAACTCTCAGTAGAAATCTCTGTTCCTCACGAGCTGACGTGACTGCGGATGGGTAAAATGCCACTCTGGGGCGGGAAGCTCGCACCAGGAGCAGCCAGCCAGACAGCCTCGTTATTTTATTGTAATTTAGTACTGGTCAAAATAACTAACATTCATCACCTGGATTTGCACAGTGAGTTAACACGTTCTGGGTGGGGTGTGGAGGAGGAATTGTTTTTATTGTTCATGCTAATTCGCTTGGCCTAGGCCTTGGAAAATCAATGCTGTAGGGGAGCCAAGCTTGTAACTTCTGAGAGGCAGGGCATAAGGCGGCAAAGGGGATATCTACACGTGGAGCTGTGGGGTGTGATTCCCAAGGGGAGGAGCCTTGCCCACCCTGGCTCTGATCTAGCTAGCAACTGAGAATGGAGCATAGCCGCAGCAGGGCAAGTGGGGCACGTGCCTAGCATCTCGAATGGGTATGTACTTGGGGCAGCTAGCCCTTCGTGCCACTGCAGCTACAGTCTATTTTTAGCCCACTACCTCTATCAGAGCTAGTGTGGGCATGTCTCCTCCAGCTGGTTGTTATGCTCTCAGCTCAACGTGTGCATGTACCCTGCCATCTGACCTTAGGCATTGCACTTAACCTGCCTGATTTTTTGACTGTAAAACTGCATAAAAGCTGAACCTTGCTAGAAAAAGGAAGCTGTGTCTTAGAGGAGCTATTTCTGTTACCCATCACCTGTGTGCAATGAATAAATAAATTACCACCACATACTCGGAGACTGCAGTCCATAAGCACTGTGGTTCTTGGGCTACTTCTACAGTGTGTTTCCAGGGGTACCATTTTCTGACAACTACCCTGAACACCACATCCTCTTGGCTGTGACCACGTGTAGCCTCAGTTTAATATTCGGGTCTGTCTACACTGCAGTTGTGGGCTGTGATTGCGGCTCATGTAGGTGTACCTGAGCTAGCTGAATATAGCTACGTTGGGTCAAGGAGCAGTGAAGTCATGGCAGCATGGGCTTTTAAGGCAGGCTTTGCAAGCCTACCCAGGATCCAGGGTAACTACTCGTGAGGCTAGCCTGTGTTGAGGTTCTCTCTGCTGTAGCTTTGCTGGGTCTGTGACCTGTGCTGACCACCTTAAAATTAGATCAGCTATGCCTACATCTTTTGCAATCCTACCCCGTGATTGCAGCATAAACATATCCTTAGATGCATCTTCTCTGGGGGTCCAGATACCCTGCTCTGGGCAGGCATTTATTAATGTTTTGTGCCTGGGAGAGATTGCAAAACACCTCTTTCTGCACAAACAAGGCTGGTGTGATGCTTGCAAAGATTGTGTTCTAGGAATAGCTGGGTCCGAATTCCTCTGTGAGAGAGGCCCAGGGCTTCGCAGAAAAAATAACTGACTAGTTTCAGAGCCTTCCAATATAGATCTTGCCTAACGGCTTCTGTTTCACTCTTGACTGAGCAAGACAGTGTTAATGCTTGCCAGCACTCTCCCCTCCGGCCCCAGCCGCTCTCCTTTCACTTTGTTTTCATTCATATGTGGGACGGGGAAGGTGGAACTAGTGCAGAATTGGCAGGCAGGGGTAAATAGGTATCTGCTCCCCCTCTCAAAGTTAAGCTTGTTGCCTGCCTGTCATGGGGGGGTCGACCCTGCTCTGTGGAGGTAGGCCGGAGCAAGCTGTGTGTTCCACGACAGCGGTTGGCTGTGGGCTCTGTGCAGTTACAATCCCTGTGCAGATGGCGCATGGCATTACCTTAGCTGACCCCCACGAGGGGAGGCTGTTCGACTGCAGGGATGGTGCTGTGCCAGCCGTAATAAATGGAGCTAATGCGGACAGAGCCTGGATCTGGCTACATCTCATTTGGAGAGCTCTGCTCTCTCTGGGGGCAGGTCTCAGCCATTATTCCCCTAGTTGCCGAGGGAAATCAACAAAGATCTATCCACTCATGCAAAAGCTAAATTATCTTTTCCCCTCCCTAATACATACAGTGATTCCAGGCTCCTTACTGTGCGCCTGTGTATCAAGAACTTGGCCCCAGGCCTCTAAGCTCAACCCCCACCACCTTGGAGGGTAGCAGGGGTTGATTGATTTGCTTCTGTGTGCTGTGACTGCCCTTAAAAAAATGGACATAACACACCTTTTTTCCCCCAGGGCATTTGCCTTTAGCCCACTTTTCTTTTTACTTATAGTGGGGAAATACAGCATTAATTTTAACTCCTTGTAGGTGGCAAAGGCTCAGATTTTGGGGCACCCACTGTAAATATTATTGAACGGATCATTTTTTTAAGGGCGGATGCTGGTCTTATGTAAACTATCTGTGTCTTTTAACATAAAAATGTAATGAAATCAGTAGTAAATTGGTAACGCTAATCTCTGGGACCCATTGTGGTTTTTAATAGGAAGCTTCCATCGAATAAAGTGCTCCCTCTTGGTGATCTATTTTATTTACTCTGTGCTATATGTTGTACATGAAATAGAAACCACTGAGAACCCAAACTGATCACTATAAAATCATTCTCAAAAGCAAGGCTCTGCAGATGCTCATGGAAGAGGTCTTTAAACTTAAAGTAGCCAGAGCTTTAACACTAGCAAAACAGGGATTTGGGCGTGAGAGCCACTGGGACAAAAATAAAGTGGTTTCCTCATTCAGTTCCTCTGCAGTGGGCGTGCATTCTGTTTCTAGCCCAGCAGGTGCGAGGTGATGTTTGTAGTTTGCATTAGCTCATATTTAAGAGCTGTTAAAGGTGTCTGTAAGTTTAACTTTTGTTTTGAACTGTCTAAAAATCCTAGCATTCCTAGGGAGACATCCAACCACCTGAGGCAGCTGCTACTGGGTCTTCTGCAGCGCAATCATAAGGACCGCATGGACTTCGGTAAGAGAGTCACCTGTTCTAGTGATTGAGACAAAATGAATGAAAACGGTGTCTGTGTTGGCTCCCCCTTTTTAGTATCGTTACACTCCAGGTCTCTGTGGGTTTGCTGATGTTACATCGTGCACTGGATAGAACACCAGGCAGTTCCAGCTGCCCGAGGGTCAACATGATCCTTGGATTTTATTTCAGCTGGATGTGCGAACTGCAAAGATCAGTGCTGACCCCAGTTGGCTTTGAATTCTTGCATCAGATTTCCGTTCCCGTTATCGGTGCTGAATGCCACCTGCCTTCCCTCGTGGACACCCACTCCCGGCAGTCTGACCTTCAACTTTTGCAACCTGTTTTGTGTCTGCCAAAATGACGTGACAGATGAACATCTATCTGTGTCCTTGTCACAGTGCGTTAGTCCGCCACTAGTCTGCATGCAGCACCTCACCTCCGGTTCCTCTCCTGTGCCCGCTGCTACTCACACGCCACACGCAATATGTATGATAGGTGATCCATTCTCCCCTCCACCCGTGAAGCCAGCACAAGAAACCTCAACCTGCTTATCAGTTCCTTCCCTTGTCAGAAGGGTTTTCACAGAACTGTCCATCTTCCCTTCCCAGGGCTTGTATGGCCCTTCCAGCCCTCACCCTCAGAGTGTCACTTGGCACTTCCTTCTCCCTGCAGATATCTCACCCAGGCTTTGTGCCTGGCTGGCTTGGAGAGCCTGCACCTAGGTCCTTTATCACCGGTGCCACTTCCAGCCAATCCTACTCCTGTGACCTGTGATGCTTACTCCGATCAGGGCTTCACACAGGGCTCCTCGATCCCATGTTTCAGGGGAAAACAAGGCACAGGTACCCAAAGTCCCTGAAAGGGGCCAGCTCCCCTTGTGACAGTTCTGTTTGATCTGTTTCCACCCAGAGCACAGCTGGCAGCTAAACCCTTTTCAACGGGGTAGAAGACAGAAGAAGAAAAACATACCTCAGCGAGGGTTTGGGGCGTTATAGAATGCATTCGTACGCAGGATGGGGAGCAAAGAATAAAGAAAATTAAAAGCTATGTTTTCATTGTCACAATGCCAGTAGCCAAATAGATCCATTTCATCTACCAGCCTCTTGGTCCTGTCCCGTGCAAGCCTGTTTAAGTGGCTTCCCTGAAACTAATCTCCTGGAATAGAAGCCATGTTTCATCTTTGTGCTAAATATTAATGTAGTGTGATGCAAAGTGAATGGTTACATATGCCTTTGCCTCGCTAGCAGCAGTTGCCCTCGGAATGAAGTGGAATGTGTGGCTAGCCACGTGGGTGCACCTGCTGTACGTGGCTGCGTTTCTGAAACGTTGTTGCTCTTTGTCTAGGCTTCAGATAGAAGTGCTTGATTTTTAGAATTGGCCAAGTGGGTTTCCCTGGTGGACAGCATGCTGTCAGTCCCGGTTAATGCAAATTGGTTTGCTGTCTCAGTTGTTCTCGGAGTGGAGCTATCGGTGAAACCTTTCCTTGTATCCCCTGATATCTGGATAAAATGTGTGTATGGATTAACCGGGACTGAACGTAATTACGCCACCCTGGTCATAAAAGTTGGGATGTGGAGCAGGACGCATAGATTAGCGGAAATGTGCGTTTTCAAAGGAGTGCTAACCAATAGTACAGATAGACTGCTCAGAGCCTATTCAATGGTTGCGTATGGGTCTTCTGTTGAGAGTGGAATTCACCTGGTGCGGTGGGTCTCAACCTTTTCCAACAACCTCGTGTTACAAAAGAAAATAAGTGGGGGATCCCCTTCCCATCTAGCGATGAGCTGAATGGCCATAATCGCCTGCCCCCAGACTGCTTCATGATCCGCTGGGGGTAGTGACCTTCCGCTCTAGAAAACAGGTGTTAGTAGCGTCTAGCAGTGAGTAGATCTGGGGCAATATGCTTAGATTGCATTGGGAATAATAGCCATGACAGTTGCAACAGATTCTACTGGTTTATGGTTGCTGCCTGGTTCTTATAACTGTGTGTGGGTTTTTTTTTTCTTAAGTGACACTCACATAAAATTAACCCCTTTCTGGGGTGGAGTCGCCTATATTCTGTCCATAAGCCTCAGCCAAGCCACTCCTTTATCAGCTGCTTTGCTGTGACTCTAATTCACACATCTTGATGCCACTGGCCATGCCAGAATGCTGCCCATCAGTCAGGAGAGAGCCAGGCCATGATTTATTGAGAACAGTGTACATCTGATTCTTTGTTCCTCTCCTCGCTGGCCTAAGTCTTCCTTCCACTGAGAGCATTTGAACTCCCTCCCTACTTGTGACAAAACTACCCCACCATCTTCTCTTTCCAGGCTCTCCTTTCCAATGCCAAGCCTTGGACCCTTCTTCAGTCTGTTTTCTATTGGACACACATGGACTGAATGGGTCTATTGGCTCCTCCCTTTGTCTCTCTGATTTTGATATTAAAAAAAACAAAATCCCTGTTGCTTTCACAGCAAGTGGATACAAAAGTAGGTATTTTATAAGGGAAGGGCTTACAGCTTCTAGTGCTCATCGAATTAGAATATATTTATATTCTGTGTATGGCCAGGATTAAGTAGTGAGGAGCTCTTCTGTGAGGACTGAGTATATTGTTTCCCCTTTCTCCCGGGGGCTCTCAGTGAGGATCAGTTTGCTGATCCTGGTTTCTGTTACTCCCCCTTGAGGTGCGTGGATGGCCTTGTGAGCATATAGCCCCCCTGTGCCACAGTAGGTTCATGTAACAGCATTATGTGATATTCTGAACGTCATTTAATTGGCAAGGAGAACAGCAGCTGGGAGGCTTAGAACCTGGTCTCCATAGTTTGGTGCCTCTCTTAATTCCACCATCATTTAAAGGAAAACCACACGAGTCCCAAATTTGTACGTTTCCTGTTGTTGATTTGGCAGCTGTTTACATCGCACTAACATTTATAAAATCCTGGATGTTGCAACAGGAAATCCTTGCTGGGAAAACAAGCTGAACCCCCTGTGTTTAGCCAGATGATCCGTTGTGGGCAATGACTCAACGCAGCTGAACCCTGAAAGATAATAGTTGTTGACTAATAGAGGAGGGTGACAGTGTGGGAGCAGAAGAAGGTGAGGGATGGGGCGAGTCTAGGAGGGAGGGTTGGAAGTGAGGGATGAAGAAGGTGCGGAAAGTCTCTGCAGTGAGCTAGAACAGGAGCACTGTGGGGGATAAGAAGGGGTTCTACTGCCATCAATCGAGAGCGGATGCCTGCAACTGGATGCCTGCAGCTGGCATTTAGGAAAGGCCAGGGCTCTCTGCTTGTGACCTGAGTGCTGGATGGACAGCCTCGGAAAAGGAAGTTCCTGCCTATCGCAGCAGGACTGGTTAGACTTTCCAGGCCGTGGGGCCCCCAAGACTGCAGGTTTGACTGCAAGTCATGGAGACCCCAGCTACCTTCTGTGCTGGTTATAATTTAGCGTGATAAGTGTATAGGCTCCTCTGCTATGTAGTGTAGAGGAGAAAAAGCTCTGAGTTGATTTGTTGATACCCCGATTGCCCAGGGATCTCAGGTTATCTCCCTCTTAATTGTTGGACTACGTTAGGTTTTCTCCTTTTCTTGTGTAACAGAAACCTCCTTCACTTACCCCCTAAATCCTGTCCACACTCACCCCAGTTTTCGGCGTGTTCCCTGTTCTTCTCCATGGCTTCTTGCAATGGGAGTGATTCCCCATCCCTGGCTGGCATGGCATAGGAGTTCGATGCAGGTGGGGAGACCATCTTGCCTAGCATCTGGCGACCCTCCATCATTTTGGTACCCAGAATAACCCCTCCTTCCATTTCTAATGCAGTTAATAGGCTCTGGACCTGTGCTAGGGTGCATGCCAGGGTTGAAGCTTGCAATGAAATTTGTCTTACTCTTTACTGTCCTGTGCAGACAGGAGAAAGATCCACTAGAACTGGCTGACTGTCTACTCCTCCTCCAGTGCCATGGAGAAAGAGTTGCTCTGCGGTGACCTCTTGAGCCCCCAGAGGAATCAGGATAATTCTCCTTTTATTGTTTTGGCAAGGGGCATTTTCTCCCCCTTATCACCTGCAATCTCCCTTACTTCCTTCACAAAAGCATCCAATCCAGATGTGTCTAATCGTGCCTTCACCCCTCTGATTCTCCAGGAAGCTGACTTAGCGTAGGTGAATGGGAGAAGACCATGCACTGTATTTTCACACCTTGCAACCTGCACGCCCTTGCAACCTGCATGCCAACCTTCCCCCAGGACACAACAGGCTTCCTTGAACTGGCCCTCCGTTCAGTCCCCAGCCTGTCTCCTTAGAACAATGCTAAGTATAATTGCAGTCTATGGATAGTCTAACTGGGACAAGCAGACTGCAGATCACAGAATGGAAAAATACCAAATAACTTTCCCAGCTTTGTAAACTGTTTGGACGCATAGCATTTTACTTGCACTGAACCGTTATTCCTCTATTTTCAGATGAGTTTTTCCATCACCCTTTCTTGGATGCAAGTGCCTCTATGAAAAAATGTAAGTGTTAATATTTTTATTAAAACTTTAACCAGCCATGATTTACCTTCCCCTAATCCCTAAACCCCCAAAGAGAGAGCTGTCTCTAAGTCCTTTTGGTTATTTGAGCATTGACTTGGGCTTCAACACTGAGTTAAGTTCAAGATCTCTGGATTTTGCAACTGAAATGTATTTGAATCTGCTGAATTATCTGCAAAAGCTGGATTTCCTTGGTCTCTTTAAGGACCTAAGTGGAAGTAAATCTAGGTGTGTGTGTGTGTGTGTGTGTGTGTGTTGGGGGGTGTGGGTGGGTGGGGAGGATGGCTTTCTTCTTGGAAATGACTGACCTTACAAACGCTTATGGGCAAACAAGGTTATGCTGCTTATATCTCCCTCTCACCTGTGTGTATAAGACAATTAATAACAGTGGATGGTGACCAGGATGTACGCTAAGAGTCTAATTGTGAAAATGCCCCAAGCCATGTATCCATTACCCATTTGTTGGGTTGCACTGAATAGCAGGTACTGGAGAGCAGTGCAGTCTTTTGGACCAAATCCAGGTTTTAACTCCAGGATCTTCCAAGTTCTCTTGCTTTAGAGGGGTTTATTTTGGATACTTGTGACTGAAGCCAGTTGAAAAATTGGAAAATGTTTTCCACTGGCAATTCCTCCCCTCTTTTTTTTTTTTTTTTTTATTTAAATCAGAATGTTTTGAATCTGTTGCAATTTTCCAACCAGCTTTACTCATCACCTTTTAAATTAAAAGTGGAATTCAGTGTCCAACCCAGAATCACTATCACGGTACTGGGTAATTTTCCCCCCGACCAAGGTGCCCTCCCCCCATCAGAGCTCTATGGAGAGTGCTCGACCATTGCTTTTACAGAAGGACTCTCATTAGGCCTCTTCTTAAGCTCCTGTTTAAATATTGAAGCCAAGATTTTCAGCAGTGGCTGGCAATTTTTGGGCGGCCAACCTTGAAGTATCTCGAAAGGGCCTGGTTTTCAGAGGGTGAGTGCGCGGTACTTTCTGAACATCAGGCCCCTTTAATGAGTCTCAAGATGGACTCCCAAAAACCGAGATGTTGCTTGTCTCTCTTGACTGTCTTGCTCTGGTAACACATGGCTCCGAGGCAGGAGTCCTGGTTTATCCCCGATACGCATTGTAAACACTCCCCCACCTTAACTGTGTGCTTAGGTGACCGTACCACGGGCAGGAAAAGATTCTTCTGGTTTAGGGGCACTTACAAGCCAGCCCGGCCCCTTCCACCAGCTGCACCATCGCCATGTGGGGTGAGCCCTGCAAAGCGGGGCTGCCCCACAGGCGGGAAAGGACTCTGCTTGCTTAAGGAAACTCCCAAGCCAGCTTGGCCCCCAGCACCAGCCGTGCCGCCACTGTCGGGGACAAGCCCTTCAAAGCCTGACCGCCCTGCAGACAAGGAAGGACTCTGCCTGCCTAGGGAAGCTCCCAAGCCAGCTCGGCCCCGATCTCTCGCCACACCATCACACTGGGGAATGAGGCCCTCAGAGTCTGTCCTTCCCACAGGCAGGCAACAATTCTTGCAACCCTGGCTTGCTCACCCACCGGCCCAGCTCTCGTGTCCAGCTGCATTGTTGCCATGGAGGCATTGTCCCAGCCCTGTTCTGCAGAGAACCCCACGCAAGCAGGAGGGGGTTCTCCTGGCTCTGCCTTCGCCTCCAACTGCACCTAGGCTACTGGTGCGGGGTGCTGGCCCTGTACAACGGCCACCTCTGCGGGCAGGTAAGGACCTTCCTTATCTGAAGCTGCCCACCAGCCTACCTGGTCCCCGCCACTAGACATATGTGTAAAGCCTGGGACAGGGAAAGACTGATATTGCTTGAAACAAGGAGAGGGAAGGAATTCCTGTCGTCGTCCTCAGAAGTCTTGGACTATGGTCTTTTGTGGGGAGGCCTGTTGTTTGGGTAGATGGCTCTTCGGGCCTGCCCTGGAGGTCTGTATTCTGACAGTTGGCTGTAGTGGATGCACCCAATGGATGGAGGCCTTCAGAAGATTGAGAGAGTTCATGGGGAGTGTGACTTGGACTGCTAAGAGCTGAGATGAGGGGAGTTAGCTGTGGGAACTTGGGTCCTTTTGATACCTGCATAGGGGAGATAAGGCAGGAAGAGCCAACTTGCGAGGCCAGGGGCACAGGGTATAATATTGCTGTCATTTGAAGTCTCGTCTGAAGCATGCAGGACATCATCTGACAGGGGTCTCCCTTGTGATCCATGCAGTTTAACGCGAGGTCCGTGCCTAGCACAGTTACACTTTGACTTGCTCAGGGATGAAGCCCCCTGGCATTGGGTCTCTGGCATTTCTGTCGAAGAATTTAGAACACCTGTAGCCCATAACCTGCTCTGGCTTCCAGTTTGTTTCCAAGTAACAATTATTGTTATTAAATATTTGTATTGGGGTATCAGGTAGAGCAGGGGTGGCCAACCTGAGTCTGAGAAGGAGCCGGAATTTACCAATGTACATTGCCAAAGAGCCACAGTAATACGTCAGCAGCCCCCCATTAGCTCCCCCACCCCGCTCTCAGCACTTCCCACCCACCAGCAGCCCCGCTGATCAGCATCTCCCCCTCCCTTCCCTCCCTTCCCGATCAGCTGTTTCGTGGCGTGCAGGAGGCTCGGCGGTGGGGAGGAGCGAAGGCACAGCAGGCTCAGAGGAGGGGGGGTGGGAAGGGGTGGAGTGAGGGCAGGGCCTGTGGCAGAGCCAGGGGTTGAGCAGTGATCACCCCCTGGCACATTGGAAAGTTGGTGCCTGTAGCTCCAGCCCTGGAGTCGGTGCCTAGACAAGGAGCCGCATATTAACTTCTGAAGAGCCGCACGTGGCTCCGGAGCCACAGGTTGGCCACCCCTGAGGCAGAGGCATCAACTGAGATCAAGGCCCTATTGTGAGAGGCGCAGCGCTTAGAGACATACACTTAGACAGTCACTGCCCTAAAGGGCTCACAGTTTACCCAGCTAAGACAGACAAAGGGTGGGAGAGGAAACAGCCCTGTGTAGGCGAGGTGATTTGCCCAGGGCCACATGGCAGACTGCAGCAGAGCTAGGAATGCAACCCAGGCCTCCTGAAACCATCTAATGGCCTATCCTCTACAGTTTTGGGTATATTTCCCTCCCACATCCATCCTCCTCCATGGTGAGACAAGGGCCCCAAGCCTGTTGGCCTTCAGGGCATGCTGCAAGAGCTATCTACTTGCTACTGGCTTTAGCCTGAGTGGTGGCTTTGGGGTTTCATTAACTTGTGTTGTGTGTCTTTGTTATTTATTTAACTCTGCGATGAGAGATGTATCTTATAAGTGTAAAAATATTAATAAAATCCTAAAATACACCCTTCTAGTAAGAATGTCATTTGTCTGTAGATAGATGCTGTAGGGCCTTGGATAGGCGTGTGATATTGGTTACAGTGCATTATCGTAACCAAGCACGAGGAAGCATAATTAAGGCTATTGTGACCAGTAAATACAATTGCGTTAAGTGAGATGTATACTGATCACCATATTTGGGGTTGGGAAGGAATTTTCCCCCAGGTCAGATTAGCAGGGACCCTGGCGGTTTTTCGCCTTCCTCTGCAGCATGGGACATGGGTCACTTGCAGATTTAAACTAATGTAAATGGTGAATTCTCTGTAATTTGAAGTCTTTAAACCATGATTTCAGGACTTCAGTAACTCGGTCAGAGGCTAGGGGTCTAATCAGGGGTTGGGTGGGTGAGGTTCTGTGGCCTGCAATGTGATAGAGGCCAAACTAGATGGTCATGATGGTCCCTTATGACCTTAAAGTTTGTGAGTCTATAATGTCATCTCATTTTCCCCCTGTTTATGACTAATGTATAACTTGATGTCTCTTTGAACCTGGCATGCAAGAGAGATGCCAGGTAGCATGAGCAAATATTATGCATTAATGTGATACATTATACTGGTGAGCTGGTTCAATGTCTGGAACAATATGTTCAGATTAGTACGCTTGACCTATGGCTCTGATACCAACTTTCCGATCTTACAGTGCACACTCATAAAGCAAAAAACAGCAAAATCATCTGTAAATCTAACTACCTGCATATGTTACAATAGCTACATTTCAAATATGGTATTTTCTGAAACTCAGAGGTTTAAAGGGGAATTTTTACTTACTTCATATTTTGCTTCTGTACCTTGCAACCTCCAAAATATTGCCTCATCAGGAATTGATGCTGACTCTTCAGCAGTTAAAAAACAACAATAACAAAACAAGAGAGCTACAGCTGTTTACAAAATTCTATCCAGCTGGCTTATATGACAAGTGGATGCCAGATGGAGACTTTTTACACCACTTTTCAGCCCCAAATGACCTTTCAAGACAATTTATAAAGCCCCTGGCAAAATAAAGTTTCTGCTGGAAATCATGGCACCCTAGTGGTTGCAACTGCTTTTGCATAGGCCTCGGTCCTACACTTAAGAACCATGCGGGGCTGCACCTACTTGCTTCTCGGAGCAAAACTGCCCCTTTGGGCCGTGCTCCATTTTGGAATCTGTTGGCCTGAGAATATTGATGCTGCTACCATCCATAACTCCATTGTTGGAACAAGCTGGAGAAGATAATTACGAGAGCTAATTTCTTTGTTACCATGATGCCTGGCAATTTTAGGATTTGGGGTGGGGAACATAATTCGTGTTACTATCTTTCTGCCCACATTCCAGGTGAAAACATCATGTTCCAAAAAGTTTATTCCTTTGAAATTTCAAACTAAGAGTGAATGCCTTGAGGGCAGAAAACTAAGCGCATTTCTTTCAAGCGGTTGTGTATTGCTGTCATTACCCGATTGTGCCTTTTTTGGGTAAAGGGGGACTCATATATAATTACAGTGGAACCTGACTAATTCACAGAGACTGAAAGCCCCTGTTGTAGATGACCAGTTCTTGTGAGTTAGCCTTCCGATCTTGCAATGAAGTCAGTGTGGGGCCCGGCATGAAATAATAAAATAACAATCAAGGAGGTTGCATCCAAAAATGCATTTTGTTCATTTACTTTAGCAGCTGTAATTTAGTTTGAATTCAGCTACATGGTGGAAAAGTCTTTCTTCCTGCCCTTAGATTTATGAAACACCTGTCCAGTGAAAATAGACAAAAATAGATGGAGAAGCCCCAAATTCAGCCAAGTTCCCAAATAGTTAAAATGATCATCCAAGGGAAAAATAAACAGTAAAGCAGATACGGCAGTCAGTGTACAGTACACGGTGCAGTATATTTTGTAAAAACAATGAAATCTTGGTAGTGGGAGACCTCACTACAGTATTCATCTTTGAGGCCTCTGCTAAGAGGTGAGGAGGGTTCCCAGTTTCTTTGTGCAGATTTGGCAACTGCCGTTTTTGTACTTCCTGTCACAGTTTGCAGGCTAAATCTGGGGAGATTCTTTCAGGCTTCTTGTTTTCCAAGATTTTGAGAAGGCGGTTGGGACTGACCTGCAAGCTGTCTACATGTAGGAATCCCAGTGATTTCAAAGGAAGTGCTGCATGGGATTGGGCTCTCCACCTACATGTGAGTTCACCCAGACTTTTTGGTTTGTTCCTCAAGCATAGGGCGCGAGAGCCAGCCAAGCTATAAGATCTGGGAGGTGGAAATGCATTCTGGGTATTTGATATTTAACTGAGCACCCCAAGCCTCTGACCTTCCTTCCAGAATTCCCATTTTGGGGATACTTTTCTTTCTCAACAGCGGCAGGGCAGCGTGTTATAACAACACGGCCTACTGGGGGTGCAGTCAAACCCTCCCTCGGAATAGACATGGGAGTTGCAGAAAAGGAAGCTTTCCTCCCACAGAGATGTCCTGGTGTATGGGCTTAACACTTAGAACCCTGAGGATGAATAGACAACATCCTTGGGGTTCCAATACAAGGGACGGGAGGCCCATCTCTCTCCTCTCCTTTGCCCCCTGTCAATGATTCTGCTTTCTTTGTAGTATCCTCCCTTTATCTCTGGCTACTGAGGAAGCCCTCCTACCTTTTCTTGGGACACCTCCTTCAGCTCTTGCTCCCTCACTTTGATCCTCACTCCCAACCTCGATCATGGAGACACTTCTTACTGGTATAAGCTGGGGCGGGGGAGTTACAGGCAGGCCAGAGTAAAAGGAGACGTGTATGATGGGAACCATTTTAATTTCTGCCCTGTCAACAGCCCAAAGGATCCCAACCCAGCTCTTCTTGCCAATAGACCATCTCTTCCCCTACCACCCATGCACACACACAATCACTGAACATTGTCCTAAGGGTTAAAGAAATGAAGGTTACCTGGCTGTTAGAATAAACATAAGTCCTTCACTGTAATATTTTAACATCGTTAGCCATGAAGCAGTTTTACTTGGAGAAGAAAGCTTTCTTCTCCATAATTATCCCATCGGGGTAGTCAATTATTTTTTATCAAGGTCCAGATTTCTTGCTGAAGATATAGTCAAGGTCCAGACTCTGGAGAAAATAATTTTAAAAAAGCATAACAATGATGATGATAATAAGTAAATAAAATGATTTTGGGGTCCGTTCAAAAGTGTCTGGCGGTATGGATTTGAGCCCCGGTCTGCCTATTGACTACCCGTGCCCTACACGGTGTACATGAAGTCAGTATGCCCAGTCCTGTGGATTAATAAAACTAAGGCAAGACTGTAATTTTCTGACAGTGCAGGTGGGAGAGAAGAGAAGTGAAATTACTATCTTCTGGCTCCAGGTAAACCATTAAAATACCAAAACATCTCCCAGGTTACTGGGAACGGTCTGACTTAGAGCTGACCAGTAAGGACATTCGGAGCTAAGATGGTACTGCAAGGGTACCCTAATAAAGATAACCTGTCAAATGGTCGTGTGGGGGAGGCAAGTTTTTCTCATTTAAACTGGACCAAATGTTGGTTTTCCCTCCGTTAAATGGCACCATCTGGTATACGAGACAAACCTGATGGGAAAGAAGACTAGAAAAGCCTTTTCAATCATTGCATTGTTGGCTGGTCAGAACGTTTTAACAATTTCTTTCTGTTCCCAGCGGCTTCTGTGCCAATGCCTTCTTATCCAAGCTCAGGCTCTGGTAGTTCCTCCAGCAGCTCTTCCACTTCCCACCTGGCCTCACCTCCCGTAAGTACAACCCGCAGATGTATGGGGGTTTTGTTCACATTCCTGGCAGTGCCTTGACTGTCTTATCCCTTTCTGCTTCGCCTTCTCATTGGATCATCTGAAATAGGTCCTTTGCTTTTACTGCCTGAAGTTGCTGAAGATTGTAACACCTTAGTAATTCAGTCTGTGCCTGTTGCAAGCTCCTATGCAGTATGACCTGGGTTGGGGTCCTAAGTGACTTTCCCTCTCCACGAGGAGTGCTTCAGTTTGTCTTTATCTATTATGCAAAGAGCCTAGAGTGAGCGAGGCTTGCATTAATGACACCAGCTGGTGTCAGTAGAGCTGTAAGACTCCTAAGAACCAGAACAAGTCATTAATTCAGCATCTAGCGCTGGCTGCCAGCTCTCTGCCCTCGAGCCAAGTTTGACAGCACAATCCACCTTCTTTTGCAAGGTGAACCTGCCCAGACGCACGTTCACCAAAGCCGTCTGCTCAGACCCAAACCTGCCACAGTCGGGTGGGATCAGGAGAGTGGATCTGAACTGACGTCTGTGTCTCTCTTCCCCTGCACCCCCGGTTACTTAACCACTAAAACTTTCCTCTGAAGGGCTGAATATTAACCTGCCAGCAAAGTGACATTCCCCCAGCTCCCCGAGTGGATATCAGAGACTGTCGGTGAAAGTTGCCTTTTGAACTTCTTTGTGCAGAGGAATATTGGTGGGGTGGGGGAAGAGGGAAATGGTTATGACTCTTCTTGTTCCTTCTTTGTAAGATTGCTTTCCTATTAGGTATTTTGTTCTTCCTAACGTCCCTGGACCAAGGGCTCTGAATGTGCAGGTTACACGCCTCAAATGGTGTTGTGAGCAGGTGTTATGAGATTATGATGGGGGTGGGGTGGGGAGCACATTCCTGGTATGGGAAATGTTGGGAACCCCTGCCCTAAGCTAACCCAGGAGCTCTGATGTGCAGGGTGATCTGGAAGAGGGGCCCTTTGCTCTCCATATCCTTTGGACCTCACCGGGTTGGGTCACTGGGAGCAAGAGTCTTATTCATTTCTCTCCCTCCTGCAATTGTCACCCCTCTTCTCTGGAGAGGTGGGGCTGGCCTAGGTCATGAGAACTCTAGAACTCATGTCACACTTGGTTAGAGAACATTGTGGCAGTCTCTCCTAGCCTGCTCTCTGGCTTGAGCAGCAGGAAAGTGGTACAAACTCCCTGTCAAGCCATTGTGCTAGCGAGAGGTTTCGTATGCTGGCCTTGGTCTAGGGACCCAGACGTGGTCGATATGCTTCCTCCCTAAGGGATGGCAGAAGGGATCCTTCTGAACCACTCACGTTTCCCCGTTCCCATCCTTAAAGTGTCGATGTCATGGCACTCGTCCCTTCTGGCTGAGGGGAAGGTATGATGCAACTCTCCCTGGAGCCTGTCCTGCCACTGAAAGGACCATTTGGTATTGACTGACCACTGGGAGCTGTTCTTTATTCCCACAAGCCCTGCTCCCCAGGCTTCACCCCCCACTCATTGCATCCCAGTCCCAGTGAAATATATTTGCACAGATCAGTGCCTCGCAGATGACCCTACATTCTATAAACATTCGCCAAATCCAGCTACTGCTGTGGAGTGAGCAGCCGCGTACCAGCAACAAAACTAACCCCCTCCCCGCCCCCTCCTCCCGCATCTCTTCCTAGTTCTCCTTGTATTCCTTCTGTGGGGTATTGGTGGTTTATCCATGAGGAAAGTCTAAGCAAAGAGTGGTGTCTACCTCAGAGAAACTCTTCTTATCTGGGGTGCATTTGATGGACCAGTGCCATGTTTTGATGATCAAAAGAGGCACTCTTCTGACTTGGGTTTAGCTTTGAAAGATACTGTCCTTTCGCACTCAGGAAAGGAAGCATCTGTTTGTGGCGAGTTGGTAGCCCCCATTTATCAGCAGAATTTTGGCTCTGGCTTCGCACAATTTAATTTAGAGAATCTAGCAGAATGATGAACTAGCTGTATTAAAGCCCGTGTTTGTTTTCTTTGCTTTAAGCAGTCCTTAGGAGAGATGCAGCAGCTGCGGGAGAAGGCTCTGGTATCTCCTGCCCAGGATTCCCCTGGTTTTCTGCATGGGTCTAAGGACTCCGCTGAAAGCAGCAGCAAGAATTCCTCCTGTGACACTGATGACTTTGTTATGGTCCCAGCACAGTTCTCAAGTAAGCCATGCTGTTTGTAGTGTGTTTAGAGACAGCGCAGAAATGAGGCTGTTTGTACATTGAGGACCGCTTCTGGAAAGCCACAACACTGATAGAGCTGTACATTTTGACTGTAAAGTGGGAATGTTTTGGTTCCCCAGACTGAGGAAACATCTGGCATGCTGATTGCTTTGTAGTACATTCTGTAACTAGATAGCTTCAAAGAAAGGGTTTGAGAATAAGGAATCTTTCAGGACTTGGATCTGACTTGAGCATGAGAACTGAAAACCCAAGTGGGGGAGAAGCAATGTAGGCTCACAGGTGAATGTGGTGCTTGCCCAGAAACTGTTCTCGTTCCATCCAATCTCAGGCCATCAATTTCATATTGCAGCACAGGATTGTACCCGGAGGCTGGATTTTATAGTTCAAAAAGTCCCAGCAACAAATTATTTCTTTGTTTACTCAGAAAGTTGGCCTTTTTAAAAATTCTGTCATAAAACGTCTCTTATTCTGTGTGTGTGTGTGTGTGTGTGTGTGTGTGTGTGTGTGTGTGCGCGCACTGCTCACAAAGTTCGTGCACGTAACAGTAAGTGTGTTCATATAAACACACGTACATAAAGAAGAGGACCCCCATTCAGTAACGCACCTAAGCATGTGCTTAAGTCAATGCCTGTTCAGCAGAGCACTGAAGAACATTCTTACAGTTAAGCATGTGCTTATGGTTCTTTGCTGAATTGGGAATGAGGCCCTCGGTTGCTCATCACTCTTGCAAACATTTGGACTTTCCTGTAGGCTTGGAAGGGAGATTGGGCTCTGCAGTGTGTGTCGGTGCATGTAATTAGACTGTGAGAAAAGAACTCAGCGTTGCTTTTACTCTTCCCAATAACAGCAGTGGGAGCCGGGTCGTAATGTCTGACACTGTTCACGTTTCCAGCATTTTGAGGGTTTGGCAGGGGTGAGCTCTTCTGTGTATCCAGCTGCCACCTCACATGGTCAGATTGGAATTTTGCCACTTGGGGCATAGATGTGTTTGAGCCCTACGTGCAAAGCATGCCACTGCGTTTGCAAAGCAGCTAACGGCTTGCACCAAGGGATGCGTGTCTATGTCGAGTCTCTGCCCCTTTCCAAAAATACCTCCTTTCAAACCAAACCCGTCAAAGCCTGAGGCTGTGGGGATCAGAATGAAACCAGCTGCTGACTGCACCGGTTCAGTGAAACGGGGATCTTAAAAGCTGCTTGGTATCCAAGTTCCTCTTGGTCTTGGAGAAGCAGGAGATTAAAATCAGTCACTCTGAACATATAAAAGCTTTTAAGGACGTGACCAAGATCTAATCCATTTCTTCACTTTCTTGACACACAGGTGATATAACTGCTGAGGCAGCAGGAGGGAAACCCGTCCAGGACAGCCTGATGTACAGCGAGTAAGAGCATTAGCCTGTTAAGAATTAGAATGGTCAGCGTCTGGTACAGACTCTGCTGGGCTTGGGGAGATGGAGAAGGGATTTTGCTCACTTAACTCTATTTGAGGCCCTATCTTTGCTTCAAAGATGACTCCATCAGTGACCTTGTTGCAACTTGCTTCCTGTTTGCACCATAGAGTCTCCTTAAGGAACAATGTGAAGGGCCTGCCTATACAGCAGCCTGGAGCTGTGTTGTAATGGGGTTCCCAGACATGGGCTGTATTTTTAGCATAGAGAGATCCTTACAATTTTCTTGGCCTTTGGGATGGGGAATTTTAGTGACTCGTAGAGAGAGAACAGGGAGACCGGGGAACTGCAGTGCTCTCTGATTCCATTCCCAGCAGTATGCCAGCATTCACTGGAAGAGGTTTGGGTTGGAACCCAGCCCAGCTTGCTGGCAAGCCGCTTTTCCATCTGCCAGACAAAGTTCCCAAACCCTTTTCTCCTGCCCATATGCAAAGTCTTGCTGCAGACTCGCTGTAGCACTAGAATCCATGATGAGGTCAGTAATAGGAAGAACCCGGACCCTTCCCTTCTGTACCCCTCTGCCAGGGAGCATTTTTTTTCTAGAGACACTGGGGAGGGAGGGAAAAGTCTTTATCCGAAGAAAACTTGTCCACAGTCCCTCAACTTTGTCTTGAGAAGGTGGTGTTGTGTCCTATCCACTCTGCAGGCCTGGGAGTCAGGAGACCTGTGCTGTCTTCTAGACTTTGCCACTGGCTTCCTGGGTGATCTTGAGCAAGTCCCTTAACCTCCCGATGGCTTGGTTATACTAGTTGTAAAATGGGGGAGGGTTGGTATCCATACACCTTTGCAAAGCATTTTGAGATCCGTGTATGCAAGGGGCTGCATAAGGGATAACGGCTGACAATCTATTACTAGACTGATGAATAATGCAGTGGGTTTGCAGCAGATGCTGCTGTTACTATCTTTCTGTTATTGATTTAATCTAACCTCAGTCTACGCTCAACCAAATTCACAGCCTTCCTGATAATGGGGTTGCAATTTCATTGGGTTTCTTGGGACAGAGCTGAGGGAGAAGGAAGAGTGGTTAAAACCAGCCTCCAATTACTCTTTTAAAAAAAAAAAAGACTCTGAGGACCCAATTCTCATTTACGCTAGGGCTCTTTTAAACTGGGCAGAAATGACATGTCCACTCCCCATTAAGGCCCCCGGCAAGGGCAGAACAGTGGCGAGGGGAATGGATTGCTTCCCACAGGCTGTGCAGAGACGCAGTTATCTTACATTCAGTCACATGTGAAAACAACATGAAGCCTTGGGTGGAAAAGCTGCGGGGAGCGGTAAGGAGCAGGGAAGTGCTGTTGCGTCTTAGGGGTGGTCCACACTAACCCCCCACTTCGAACGAAGAGACGCAACTTCAGCTACGTTATTCAGCTATTCACGTAGCTGAAGTCGAACTATCTTAGTTCGAACTTACCGCGGGTCCACACGTGGCAGGCAGGCTCCCCCGTCAACTCCGCGTACTCCTCTCGCAGAGCAGGAGTACCGGCGTCGACAGCGAGCACTTCCGGGATTGATCTGGGATCGATTGCTTACCGCCAGACCCGGAGGTAAGTATAGATGTACCCTTAGGCTCTAACAGAACGGCTCCTCTCTCTTCCTTTCCAGGAGCTCCCTGGTGACTTCGGCAGGTGTGGAGAGCCAGGCAAGGACGCCATCCCCTTCGCCCCCGTACAGCACTTCTCCCAGCCCGGCAGGGTAAGAGGGAAGCTGGTGAGATCGTTCACCCCAAAACCAAGTGTTAGGCCTTGATCTAACTCCTGCTGAAATCAAGGCCTCTTTCCACCCATGTTAATTTGGGGGTGGGGTCAGAACCTCCCGGTGAGGCTTGGCCTTGAGTTCAAGGGCAGCAGTTACAACAACAATTTAAAAAAAAACTCTGCAGCTTCGGGTTCAGCCCAGTCCTGGGTGTGGAGCCTGAACTCCTCAACGGCATTCCCTCCTCCCGAGAAGGGCAAGGGGAGAAGGAATCTGAGCTGGAGTGAACCCCCTGTGCCCTGGAGACCAAGGAGCGCCCTCAGCCCCCATCCAGAGCTCTACTACTACTACAAAGGCGTGAGACTGAGTGCTCGTGTAACCCACTGGTGAGACTCCCCCGCTGTGCCCAGCCCACAGAGACTACGAGTGGTACAACTAGAGAACCTGGCTCTTTAGCTCAAGCTGTAGCTGTTCACACTGTTAGCACCGCAGAGCCCTAGTTCAATCCCCAGCGTGCCAGCCAAAGTGGCGACCGTCACCGGAACCCAAAAGCACTGCTTTGGCTGGGACTTTTCCAATATCACCATGGTTTTTGTAGGGTGGGTTATCCACCCTTCAAGGTGGTCCGTTGGCATAAGGAATCTCGCACTGCCTCCACTCTCTGAGTACAGAGATGACTTGCGTGTCTGAGCCTGTCGACCGGGCACCTCTTACAAGTGGGGAAATTCACCCTGAAAAAACTTAAAACGCTAAAGAAGTCCCAGCCTTGTGTTGTGAAAATGCTCCTCACCCAGAAAGAACCCACAATTACGTGCCATTGCTTAAACCCGTATAAACACAGGGAAGAAATACAGCTCAAAGCCTTGCTGACATGATCGGACTAATTGGCAGGCACGTACCATGGCTCAGAGTTTAACTGCATGAGGCTTCTCATGCCGTCACTTGCTAAGCTTTTTAACAGCTTGTTCTTTAACGGATTCGTGTGCAGCCATGGGATCAGTGTTCATTAGAGGATTCGGGCTCGCTCTAAAGAGCGGTGGGTGGAAACGCACGGAAGGTCATTGCAAATGCTGGCTCACTTTTCGCCCTGCCCCTCTCTCCACCAAATCAGGATGCCCGAGTCCCATCGGCGTGGAAGGTGGAAAATCACTTCTAGTTACATGAGGGTCTAACATGTCACTACCCCACTCCCACACATTCATTCCCAATAGCCTGTGTGGAACGGATCCCAAACCCTGCTTCTACAGAGACTCCAAAGAGAAGCCTTCTACCCTCCCAGGAAGGGGAAGAGACCATTGTAATGTAGGACTCCAGCCCAACAAAATGGAGTATGTGGGGGCCTCAGCCACCCCCTGAGGGTGCTTCTGAGCTGGTCCCTGCAAGGTGTCTTCACCGTACTCGAGCTGTTGCGCAGGTCTTCAGTGCTTCGCTGCGTGTCATTGGCAGCAGGAGGCAACACGGGCTTTTCACTCTCCCTTTGGCACCGCTTCTTAGCAGGCTGGAGCGCTCCCTTTGTCTGTGCCTCTTGTCTTGCAATCAGCATTTCACCTCCCTCTCCTGCCCCTCCCTGCGGTGCTGGACGCAGCCCAAATGGGACAGATAGCAAAGGCTGTTTGAGATTAGCTGGTAGTGGAGTGTTTGCCTCCAGATGTCAGTGTGCTTTCTGGAAGTACGCTCCTGAATGTTAACCAGAATGTCACCTGACCAGGGTTAACCCATATTAACTGCTAGGCTTTTTTTCAATCACTTCCCCATTGAAGATGTATCCTAAAATTGTGTCTATATACGTCTTTGGATATGTCTCATAGTGATGGGTTTAATGCCACTTTCTGAGCACTTTTAGTTACAAGTAATTAGCTGAACTCTCTTTCCTTCTTGATCTGTTGGGCTCTGAGAATTTCTGGACCGCTGTGGGTTGAAAGACCTCCAGATATTTCCAATGTCTAATGCGTACTAGGCTCAGGTTTAGTTACCAGCTATTTGTTGTCTGGACCAATTGGTAAGTTCCCTACAGGTCATCTAAATTTGATCTCCTCGTTTACAGAATACATGCAGTATGGAAAGTTGGCTGGCAGTGGGACTTGATGTACAGTAGCTCTTATATGAGGCCACTCTTTTACTCAGTAACTTCTCTTCTTTGAAAGATGCAGGCCTGGGTTAGAAGTTCAGTCAGTCAGGCAATGTGCAAGGTGAAGAGTCCCTCCTTTATCCCTTAAAACTTCAGGTGTTGTCCCCACACACTGCTCTGTTAGCTCCCAGATATCTTAGCCAAATCACTGTTCAATTTATATCTTATTGTACCCATATATCCATATGATATGCCCAGTAAATTCCCCTTACTAAGGTCTCACTGTTCTGCTGACAAACTCCTTGATAGCCTGGACCTTAAATCTATGTCATCATTCCTGGTTTTTCCCCACTCTTTTTGCATGCACACGCACTAGCTTGTTCTTATGGGGCTGAGCTTATGGGACATTCCTAGCCTGATTATTCCGAGATGCGAAGCAGTAGTTCCCATAGACTTGATTGGGATGCGTGAGGGCTCAGCATCTCTGAAAACCAGGCTCTGAAGTGATTGTCTTGATTCTGTAGTTGCTCTGTTTCTGGAGCATTTGCGCTGACATCCTTGGGAGTTTGGAGAAAATATGAACACACAGAACAGAAGCTAGAACTGCATAGAATTAGCAAACTGTAGATGTTAAGGAGGAGAAGAGGAAAAGCTGGTCATTTCTATGTCTTCCTGTTGTGCGAGAGGGTCTTTTTCAGCCCACTGGTGCTGCCCCAGTGGTGAGTGACTTCTTCATGGGCTATGGACCATGTCCTGGAAATCTACCAGTAAGCTACAGCATATAGGCATCGCCAAACATTGTCACCAGCAACTGCAGAGTATAGCTGGCCTTTGCAAAAAGCGCTTTGGGTCTTTTCTTTTGGCAGCTCTATAAGACAGCAGCTCTAGTCTCTCTCTTTACTTCTTTGTTTATGTTTCTTCTTCTGCATGTGTGAAGCATTTCTGCTCTGGGTTATGTACCAGTAGACCTGTTGGCCGTTTAGCCTCTAAGAGGGGGACCCAGATTCCCTAAGCGCAATGATTTCTGTGTCCCAGACTGACGAAGAGAAGACTACAGAAACCTCCATCGCTGATAAGATCTTCCTATAACTGTGCAACAGCTACCTATTTGGGGTTGGCTGCTGTGAGTGACTCTGCCATGTCAATCAATCCTGGAATTCCCTGAAGACCTAAGGGTTTTAGGAAGCTACTTAGTTGAATCACACAGTGGTGCGTTTTCATGGTTTTGTGCAGTATAGTATGCAGGCAAAGAGTAATGGAGAAAACTGCCAGCTGAAGGGGATAGGTATTGGAGCCTGAGCCGAGTAGGCTGTTCGGACTTAACCAGAAAGCAGTCTGTCGTTTGCAGGATGAGTCTAAAACACTCAACTCCTCTTGATCTCAATGGGAATTCTGCCCACAGTGTATAGCAAAGAGGCCCTGTATAATTTCCTCTCCAGTAGGTCGCCCTCCCCACACTTAGTTCGCTTGCAGACACGCTCGTAGTCCAAGGGTTGTGTGCCTGCCTTGGAATGCTGAGACTCGTGGAGATGCTGTCTCTTCGGCGATGACGCTGCATGAATCACAAGTAGCTTTGGGCAACAAATGACTCTTCGCCAGTGTAGCAATGGCCGTTTAGCCTTTGTTCAGTGATGTGCTCCTTGGCCGTGGATCTAAGGCTGCTGGAAAGTAGGCTGGTTGCAGCTTGAAATAGCTGAGATCTAATTTTCCTGGCGGGTGTGGTGCATCGTGTGTCTAACACAGTCTGTGGGCGAGAATCACCCTGAGGAAGGAGACTTGAGTGGTTTTTGGAGGTTGAGGTGGCCCTTCCTTTAATGGCTTTGAATTCCCGTCTACAAACTCACAACCTGAGGGGAGGAGTGAGGTGGATGTTGCCCTGCAGAGAGTCGCTTAAGCACGCTGATAAATCAGATTACGTCATCAAACGCTGTGTCCTCACAAGAGTCTTTATTTCTCTTTGAACTTGACAGCCGGCAAGGCCAGTTTTCCAGCAGCAAGTACGAGCACTCTGTCCCCATCCCGGTCCCAACGCAAATCCACAACTACCGGCGGATCGAACAGAACCTACAGTCTCCCAATCAACACGCTTTGCCACAGTAAGTGCAGAGGTGCGGGGAGAAGGTAATGCCACCTCCTGCTCATTGCAGGAGTCTTCAGATCTGCACTGTATATGTCATAAGAAGGTTTTACAGTCTGGTCCGTCTCCATCCCTGTACACAATTTCCTGTATTGCGGGCCCCTTCCCTGGCAGTAGGTGGGCAGCCCAGCATGCCGTGTGCTAACATTATGTTTGTGGCATTTTGACACCAGTAATAGAATCTATTTGTGACAGCATACGTCCCTTCCCCACTGTCAGATCAGTCTCTCTGATGGAACATCCAAGGGAAAATGGTCTTTTATTGGGAAAATGGCTAAAACTTAGACATTTTTGGTCAAACTACTGAAAATAGATTGAAACTCATTTTTATAAAAATCTGTTCACACACTTAGTCACACCACAAAGCGATGTGTCCTATGTGACACTTCCATGTTAATGTGATGATGCAACGTAATTAGTGCATGAGCAATTCAGGCCTGTGAGGTAGAGCGCACATTGGGGAACCAATCAGGATGAACCGGATATTAGTCTTGGACCATGAGAGTGATGCTTTGCATACTGCATAAATGGATCACACCTCTGAGGAGCACTTGGCGTCTGTCTGTTGAGATTGCCCCCCACACACGTTAGTCTTACAGACTTGTCCTGTGGCTTAACCATGGCACTCCCAGTCAAAGGCCAACTGAAAGGAGAGCCATACAAGAAACATGAGACCTTAAAGAAAGCCCATGTACCAAAGGTGGAATATGTTCAAATTATTGACAAGTCGCAGCGTGTAAGCAGCAAGCAAAGAACCAAGTCTCAGCAGAAATATGACTTATTGCCAAGGTGAGTTTCTTTTATGTTTACATTCATTAGGGTTAGCTTTCAGCTGGGGTTTGATATTCCTGTCAGACTGGTCTGCCAAGAGGCCTCAACCTGTTTTGCAAAGGCTGATAACACCTGAGACGTTATAGGTCAGTCTGACCTAATCGGGAATCAGCAAACAGATCATGGTGTGCCAGTGCTATTTGAACAAATTCTTACATTCTGGGTAAATCCCTTTCTAGTCTTACATGCCCCATAGTTCCTGGAGCAGAGTTTGCTGCAGCTGTTGGGAGTTAAGCGTGCGAAAAGAATTGACCATCACCCATAATAATCCTTGCTGCCTGCAAAGTCAAGGATCTGGAAAATTTGCAGATATAGAGAGTGCACCTGTGATATGGATACCAGGGACTGGAATTGCTGGTTCAGATTTACAAACTATAGCCTACCAATATGGGATTAAAGTATCGTGTTCGGCTGCTTTATTCAGCATGAGTGCAATGATTCATAGATTCTAGGACTGGAAGGGACCTCGAGAGGTCATCGAGTCCAGTCCCCTGCCCGCATGGCAGGACCAAATACTGTCTAGACCATGAGACTAACGTATCTAAAGAAAACCCAGAGCATCTTCTAAAAATTATCGGCCTCCTGCAGAACACCATCCTTGTCTCCAGGAGGTCTTGTGCTCAGCAAATTTGTTTCTTCCTCCTCTTAGCAGGTGCAGTACACATCCTCCAAGATCAAAGGGAAAACCTTATCAAGCTAAAAGCTGTAGTTGGGATTCTAGTTGCCTATCAAACATACTTAGAAGGACAGTGACCATCATTCCTTATCAGTCATTTGACCAAATGTCTTAAAGTTTTAGACCCAAATTTGGCTCTCGGCTACTTGCTCACAGTTCCCACAGGAGTCAGGGCAAGTTGAATGCCAGGTATTCGGGGTGGGGAAATTTGACCATTTTACGAAATTACCTAGGACCACGTGATGCAGACAGACTAAAAGTTTTATCAGTTAACGAGATAATTTGGCAGTGTGACTGGCAGGTATGTACATAGTGTGTGCAGTTTGTTTGTGTCCAGATGTGACATGTGGTACTGATAGCCATGTGGTAATTTGCATTTATCTGTGGCCACCTCACCTGTTCTCTGCTAATTCCATCTCTCTCACAGGCCTGCTTCTAATGTTCCATGTCTCTGAGCAGTTTCAAGCAGCGGTCATTTTTAAACTGTTTCCTTTTTATGGTCCAAAGATAGACTAGCCCCTTTAAAGTTATGCTGAAGCAAGTTCAGGACAGACAGCGTTCAGTCCTGAACCAATGATATTATTGAGATTGGATACCTAATAAATCATATGGAATACAAATGCTTTCTGCATCCCATTGAAGGATCTAAAAAATCTTTTCTCTGTGTTAGCCTCTTCTTTCGTGTTTGTGTGCAATACATAATTTTTTGGGGAGGGGAGGGTGTAATACATAATTTTATTTCAAGCCCAGGTCAGTTGGAAGATACCAGACCTATAAATTCGGAACATCCTCACTTACAGAAAAGTGTTTTTAGAGTATTTTTATACTCAGTTTGAGATCCAGGAATGTACCAATAAATATTTAAATCTTGTTCCATTAAAGCATCGTTCCTGTAAAGCAGGTGGCATAATCAAATATATAATGGCGTTGCTTAAAGAATGTAATGGCATTTATTTGATATGACCTGGATAGCTTCCTCTTGGCTTCATCATTCACGAGTAAAATGTAGATTCCCACCAATAGAATCTTTATGCCATCAGATTACATATGCCTGCATTCCTGCACCTTAATCTTACAAAGGAGAGAAAGTATAGTGTGTATTCCTGATAGTATGATGCATTGAGCTGAGTAGTTCTTTCAAATCACTCACCGATCCCTTTCCAAAAAAGCCACCTGTGGGTTGCGACCATCACACATTTTTGGAAATGATTGATTGAAAATAAAATTTTTTGCAAGAGTTGACTGAGAATGAAAATAGGCATTCATGTGAGAAAAGGGTTTTTTTGTTTTGTTTTTGTTATTTGGGAGTCTGAGTGCCATGCCCAATGGCTGCAGAAGGGAATCTTGGTGAAGGAGGTTGGCCTGGTAAAAAGACGTGAGTATGTGAGAGAGTGAGTGAGAGAAATTATAATTATTTTTCCTGGAAAGAAAACATAGTGTGAGATACCAAAAACAGTATTCCTGTCTCTTTAAAGGATCAAGGTTTTCATGGATCCACTGTACTCTGTTTCCTTTTCTATTTGTTGGCAGGATATGGGCAATACTTTAGGAGGATAGATCAGTGTAATTTTTACTCTTTAAGGCTGAGGTTTTTCAAGGGAGCTTAAGGGAGTTAGTAGCTCGGACTCTTTTGAAAATCTGAGCCTAAAAAAAATTCCTCTGTAGTCATTCCCGTTGTAATGGCCGCGCACCGCTCTGTGTTGCTTTGTACCCATTCCTGACTTGACTCAAAGCTCTCTGTGGCAGTAACTCATTTGGCACAGCTCACCTATTGTACAATGCTGTGCGTGCCTATGAAGCTATCTAATTAAAAGACTGCAACCCAGCATTGATAGGCAACAGCTAGGATAACAAATCATTGGGCGTTTTTGATAGTTATTAAAACAAACTGGTAACATGAAAGATCTGAGTCTCTGGCTTCCAAGGGGGTGCTGTAAATACACGTACGTGTGTGTGTGTGTGTGTGTGTGTGTGAGAGAGACTAAAAATGATGAGAACCCCGATTTCCCTTTTATAACTAAGCTAACTGTAGTCTTTTTTTCCAGCTTGCATTGTAAGCTCCTTGTTCTGTTTGTATGGCACACAGCACAGTGGGGGCCTAGTCCTAGGCACTACTGCAGAACAAATAATAAACCATTAATGAAGATTTGGCTCAGTGGAAAGTAGCTGGGGGAGCTCAAATGGCCGGTGATGTTGTTTTCCTTGCCCCTCTTTAGTGGTGTCTTGAATAACCTGTGCATTATTGCTGTTTCCAATAAGGTCTGGCGCAGTCCGAAGATCAAGCAGTACAAGCCCTCTTGGGTTTGCTAAAATCGGTGCTTCCCCTCCTTTCTCTGGAGAGCATGGAGCTGTGCCATCCCCCAGACGGTTCTCCTTCGGCGGTGCTAAGCCTTACACACCATCCCCGCAAGGTAAGGTGCCAGCCAGCAGAGCCTGGCATGTTGCTACCATCGCAGAATTGGGCACTCATTTCCCTAGAAAAGGAAGATGGCCTAATGGTTACAGTAGGGAGTGGGGATTGTTGGGTTGTATCCCTGGTCCGGGCACTGACTTGCCTGACAAGTGTGTGTACCTCAATTTTCCCATCTGTAATATGGGGATAATAATATCCATCTGCTGCATGAGACGTGAGGTTTGCTTAATGCTTGAGAAACCCCTTGCAGTCCTGTGGTGAAAGGCCTCATGCAAATCAGAATGTTCATGTTACGTGTGAAAGCAAGACAGATGAGTCCGGAATGAAAGACTTCAGCTGCTTCCTTGGGCCCTGCCAATCAGCCTTTCCCAGGGTGGAGTGAACAGTGGATCTTCGCTCAGGGCTTGCTTATGAAAAGAATTGACATTCAGCCGCTGCACTGAGTCCTTGTTTGGTCTGTTGTCCTGCAGCAGCCTTACTCCGAATGAGGGACAAGGGCAAAGAAACGAAAGAAAGAAGGACCAGATTTTCAAAAGAACTCGGCAGCTCCCATTGCTATCAGGGGAAGGGGAGGGTGGATTTCCCCCTTGTTCTCAATGGGACCTGCCGGCTTTTGAGCTCTTTAGAAAATCTGGCCCCAGTTGTGTGTCTTGGGAATCCAGAATCTTTTCCGGGTGCAGATTTCAGTTAAAATGAATTTTACCCCAGAGAGTTGGGTCCCCATCCCAATCATTATACATTCGGGCTTATCAGTGTTTAGTGTCGTTACTGATTAATGAACAAGGTATGTCTCACTCAAGTCAGTGACAAAACTCTTGTTGACTTCAGTGGGGCCATTACTTTGGCAAGGTCAGTGGAATCCCCAGGGGTAGCATCGGTGTCAGATAACCTGACCTAGACACTACAGGGCGATTCAAGGTCAGGGCGTTTGGGGATAAGATTAGCTCTGTTCTGCATGTGTTGTGATATGGAGAACTAGGTAAAGGGGCGGATTTGGGTTTTACTAGATCCTTTACATCTCTGAAGTCTCCGATCCAACGTTTACAGGACTCATATAGGTGGGGAGCCAATGTTTGCTGTTTGATTTCTCTAATTAGACCCCAGTCTGTTAGGATGAGCTTTTGATCACGCTTCCTAAAACTCTGACTCCTTTCTCACACTTTCCCTGGAGCTTTTCAGTCCTTTTATCCTACACCGAGTGAGGAGAAGGAAAGAGGGAACTGTCTAAGTGCTTCTTGCTCTCAGATGGGTCTGCGGTGAAATTTACATATCTAATGTGGTTGCGGCATCATCTGGGAAAACCTAATACTGAGTAAACCTTTTGATTGTGTTCCCCTTAAAGTTGGAACGATTCCCGAGCAGCCCGGTCAGACTGTTTTCTTCTCCCCGCCTGGAGCAGACATGAGAAGCAGGATCCCCATGCCTGGTATGTCCATATTGTGTTTATCTTCCTCTTCCCTTTCTGCCTCCCTCACAAGAATAAGGGGCCGGACACATCAGAAATGTGCTCTCTAAAGGGCTTTGGGTACCATATTATCCTTCTCTGATGCTTGGCTCAGACAGGAAATGTGATGAGAAGAAAATCCTTACCCATTGGCTCCTCCCCCCGCCACTCCCCAGCTGTTGCTGTCCTTATACCACGATGGCATGAAATTAACATGTTTAAATGGTGCTCGTGGGTGGCACATGACACAAACTCTTGCTTGTGTTGTGGAAGTCACGGGTTTGTGCGGTGTGGAATCCCAGTGGAAGTCCTCCTCTTCCCTACCCCCGCGTTCTCCTAAATCTGCCTTGCGAAGTGCTGGGCCAGATAGCTCTGACAATGTGCAGTATCCCAGCAGGTGACCTTGAGCAATGAGCTCTGCCCCCTCATTTCATGAGCCCCTGGAGTTTAGGCATCCACAGGTCAAAGCCTAAATCAGGCCTGAAAGTTTGGTGGCACGTTGCTGAGAACAGAGTCTGGACTTGACCATGTATTGAAGGATTTGATCTGTAGGTGCCAAGGACAAACTTGCCTCCTCTGCTTTCTTAAGGCTTCCCTGTAGGACCTGAGATCAAACCAGCTCGCAGAGTTGACCAGAGAGTGACTGTGTGTGTGGGGTGGGGGGTGTTCGGATTCTCTAGGTGCCTCAGTGCCTGAGCACTCTTCCCGAGGGATGGGCTGCCGGCTTCACAGCGCTCCCAACCTGTCAGACTTGCATTCCTGCAGGCAGAAGATTACCAAGCAGCATTCTGACCCTCTAGTTCCTCACTTTGGACACGCTCCCGTCAGCCAGCCCCTGCAGGTTCATGGCTTGCAGCCCTGCCGACAGCTGAGGTCCTCACCAAAGCTGTCCGAATTCATGCAGAGAAGTCCCTTGCCAACTATCTTGGGCTCCCCTACAAAGGTATTCTGTGGATTCTGCCTTGCAGCTCAGTCTGGTGGGTTATTCTGAAGTAACTAACTGTGTTTAGATAAAACTGGTTCGGATTTGCCACGGCTGGTTAGTTGTTCCTCAACGGCTGTTGAGTGATCTGTGTCCAATGAGTCAATGCTCCTGTTCCTAGTGGACATATCTCGCTTGGCATCAGTGTCTGAGCAGTGAGTCCAAGGATCGGAGAGGGCCCTGGCAATGAGCTGCCCTATCCCTACAGATTAGGACTGAGACATAGCAGTGGGCTTCTGTGTGGGGCTGAGTTCCACAGTGCGTCTGGGTTTGTAATGCAAGGCTTTGCTCTGCAAGCATCCTGAGGGTGGTAGCCGTAGAGATGGGAGCCCTGATGTCTGCCTGTGAAGCAGACGCTCTGGATCCACTTTGGTCTCCACTTGTATCAGAGAGTTCAGAGTTTAAGACCAGAAGGGACCACCAGATCCTCCAGGCTGCCCTCCTGTGTATCGCAGGCCATTAAACGTCACCAACGTGCTCAGCGCAGGAAGTTGGATTAGACTAGAGCATTTCAGTCCTCAGGAGACTGAGCTGGTCATGAGCCAAAGGCAGAGAACGAGCGATCGAGGTGTCCCCAATGTCCGAGGCCCCTGCAGTGGTGGGAACAGAGTCAGTCAGACGCAGCTCTGAAGCGGCATTTAACATTCAAAAATGTGTGAGGCAGCTGCCTTTCCTCTGGGGCAGGAGGAGGGCCGAGATGTTTTCAGCCACGGTTTCCTGTATACAGCTTCATTTACAAAAACCAAAACCGGCTTGATGAGACTATTTACAAATAACTCAGCAAGAAACCCCAACTCTCTCCTTTCTAGGCTATGTCCCCTTTTGAGTTCCCCAAAACTCCCAGCTCCCAGAACCTGCTCATGCTCTTGGCCCAGCAGGGAGTCATGATGGCTCCGACGCGGAACAAGACTCTGCCAGACCTGAAGGAAATGGGGCACTTCCATTGCCACCAGGCTGGCCTGGGCTTGAGGCCTGTGGAAGAGATTAAGGGCAGGTGAGATATCGACATGTTCTGTCATAAAGTATGTCGTATTGTGACGCTTGGTTGATAGATGTGGGGGAAAAGCAATCCCCTGCCCTTTGACCAAGCCCTCGCAGCTACACTGCATTTTACAGTCATCAGATAATATTCACAATACGCCTGTGTTGCAGGCACATACTACCCTGACTTTTATAGGCTTCCTAGGCAGAGGCAGGCCATGACCTAAATTAGTGATTTTGGGTGTCCTAATTTTTGGCTGTATAAAGGGGCCTGATTTTCAATCAGTGATGAAGACCCACTCTGCAAATCAGGCTCCTTTAAGGTGTTTCAGGCTGGGCGCCCCAAAACTGGAGCAACCACAATCACCAGGCACTCTTGAAAATGTAGACCAGGGAGAGCTGCGAATGGCCCAAGGCCACCCAGCAAATTGGTGTCAGGGCTGGGATGAGGACCCCAGGCTTCACCCAGCTGGGATCCGGGCTCAGTCAATTACACTAGGCTACCACCAGTTGCACGAACACGCTGATTGCTCCATTTGGAAATGGTTCCCGCAGTGAGGAGGGCACCGCTCCTTGTAACAAAATACCCAGCGTCCTGAATGGAGATCCCTTTAAAAACCAGCCATCCTACCACTGAGGCTATTTCAGGGCCTCAACCCTGCTGTGCTGTCATTAGGCTTCTCTAATTGTCCTCCTGAAGTGTGGCGTTCGTGGGGCGAGTTCAGCTCCCTCCTGAGTTCATCCTGAATAGCCCCATAGCGAGTGTTGCAGTTCTGTCCGTTGGGGGAGGGGGTGACTGCAGAGGAAGGAGTGAGGCCTGAAGGAAACCATTTCTGTGCTGAGCTCCATCGGTGAATGCTGACAGGAAGGGGAGATCAGCGAAAGGAAGGTGGTGATGCAGGTAGCTAGGCTGCTAGCCGGTCCCTGTCCCAGCCAGAGATGCGCCTGTGGCTCTGATAAAGCAGCGTAAAGAGCATCACAGGCCCACAGCTGCTTCAGCGTTGAGCCGTTTGCCGTGCAGCGTGCAGAACGGGTGGGGAGGCGGAATGGCACAGATCAGGGAGTGGAAGTTCACTGAAACCTCGGGCCTTTCTGAAACCATCTTTGTCTTCCTACATGGCCTTTCATTTTCTCTCTAGATCTCTGAGCACCGGCCGCCTCACTGACCTGCTTCTCAAGGCTGCCTTTGGGGCTCAGATCTCAGAAGCTGGCAGTAACGACAGCCTGAACAATGAGAAGCCAATGGAGATCACAGGTATGAGGGGAGGCCTTGGTAGCATGTCCCAAGTTGGCCCGGTTCTTGCTTTCCAGGGCTTTGGGTGAATGGGAGGTCTCTGGTCTCCTTGCCTGGGAGCAGGAACTGACTGCTAGCAGTAGCTGATATGGGGATAACAATGCCTCTTCCTGTGTAAAGCACTTGGAGACCTAGGGATGAAAAGCGCTGTGGAGGAGCTGGGTATCATGATTACTTATTATCTCAGAGGTCTTTTTTATGACGAATATTTTAATGGGAACAATTGAATAAGCATCGGATGCTTTTCAAAGTGCAGCTGAAATATGCCTTCACCCTCGCGGTGTTCCTGTGAGGTAGGGGGACGTATGATCTCCATTTGCCAACTGGGGCACTGCGTAGGAGGGGGCCCTCCTCTGAGGAGCTGCAGGAGTCGACAATCTAGTGGGCAGTGAGGCCACATAACGCCGCCGATGCTCTTTGGTTGTGCCCTGTTTGTATACAAGCCTGTGTCATTTCCTTTGTCAGCGGGATGCTTGGAAAGGGAGCAGTGGTGAGAACAGCTTGAGGTTGTGAGGAGAGGAATCCTGCCCTCTGAGTAATAATCCTAGTAAAAGTTGCTCCTTTTCACTCTTCCTCGTTAGCTCCCTCTGCTGCTTATGGAGGAAACCTATACTGTGGGGCTAGAGCTGGGGGCTCTGTGAGCCCTTCCCCAGTGATCTTCACGGTTGGATCCCCTCCCAGTGGGACAACACCACCACAAACCACTAGGACCAGGATGTTTTCAGGTAATAGCCCTGCCCTTCTGCTCTGGTGGGTCTGTCTGGAAGATGGTGATGGCAGGCCTTCATGCCACAGACTTTGCTTTCTGTTGTTGGAGCGCTGGCAGCACAGAAAGGTTTAGCAGAATGCATTTGTTCCTGGCCTGAATGCCATTGAGATTATAACCCTGGCAAATACTAACACAAGTTATTACTGAAAGCTCTTTCCATTGCTTCGAGGATGAATGTGAATGACCAAGAGAGATGCAAATATTTGTTACTTTATTTCTCTCTCTGCTTCAGGAATAGCCCTTTTTAGTACTTTCCTATCAGAACAAGTGTCCATTTGAGTCAGTTCACCCCCTCTAAATAATGCGGTTCAATAGGAAATGACTGTGTGCTTAATAGTTAACTTGGGGAACTGCTATGCTCATCATTATGAGGCTGCATTGCTCCATCAACTGTAGAGTTTAATTATAGGACTGGCTTTAATCCCCGATTAAGGAGACCACCCTGGGAGCCGTCTTTCTTTCTCCCTCAGTCCCTGTCTCTAAATGTGGGCTTTTTGGCATTGAGCAGAAAATCCCCAGGATAGCATGAAAATTGATTATAGAGACCAGAGGTGTATGAAGATGAATCATTCCCTAACCTGCTGACAGCGTCCTGTACATCAGACATAGGCTCCATTCCCCATTCTCTTCAGAGTCCTCTGGAAAAGATGCCGAGCTACCCCTAAGCGTTTCCAGTGCAAGCCGTGCAGTGTATATTATGACAAGTTCACTGAGGGTTGCAACTGGATAAGAGCTGAGCTTGCAGAGCTGTGACTGATCTTCATTGCCCCTAGTCTATTAACTGCTTCAGGTGTTCTAGCGCATGTGCAGAAAGGGGAGAGCAGGCCGTCATTATTGGGAGGGAGGGGGCTCGGAGGCAGTGTGATGCATGGACTCCGAGGCAGTGTGATGCATGGACTCGGAGGCAGTGTGATGCAGGCTGTCATTATTGGGAGGGAGGGGGCTCGGAGGCAGCGTGACGCAAGCTGAAGCCTTACACAGCCTCGATGCTTGACAAGTTTGGAGTGACCATAAATAGGGTCATTAGACAAGTATAACAACAGAGCAATTGTATAGGCCAGATTAAAGCTGCTGAAGACGGTGGCCTGCAAATTCGGGGATACCCTAAGTTTGAGGTTCCTTTCGTTTGCCTGTTCCATTTGTCTCCCCTCAAAGAGCTGGAAATACTCAGATCTTCTTTGCGGGTCCCCGAAAGCTTTGAGGGGTAGTTCTCAAGCAGGGTGGTAAGGGAAAGAAAGCTGCATACAACTCTGTACATGAGTAACTCAGCAGCCAATTATGTGGCTGAGCCCTTTGAAGACTCTGTAGAGCAGCAGATGGAATCCAGAGGGGAAAGGCTGTGTCTTTTCCAACCGCGATGTTCAGTGACCGTAGGGAATCCCATCTTGGCCAAATTTGCATAGCTGGATAGATACTCATTACAGCCAGGATTAGAATCCTCTGTGTCTCAAAGAGAACATTCCCCATCGACAGGTGCTGCAATGCGGGTTATGGTGAATATATTTAATTCTCTTATTATGACTGCATGACTTTGAAGGGTCCTTTTGCTATTGATAAATCTTGTAGTAAACAATGTATCTGTGGTGCTCTTTGGGCTTGAGTATGATTGGCCCATGCGGACGTGGTTGGTGGTGATCTAGTGGATGGGGCACTGGACTAGGACTCAGGAGATCTGGGTTCAGTTTCTGGCCCAGCCACAGTGTGGAACCCTGGACAGTTTAATCTGTTCCGTACCTCACTTCCCCATCTGTAAAATGGGGGAGGAGAACAGTTCCACCCAAATGAACCAGGAGCCCTGGAAGTGACATGCTGTTGTCCATAGGGTCAGAACTACTAGAGATGGCAAAAAACGGGCTCCAAGCATACACAGTTACGTTGCCTGGGATCTACAGCTTTCTTTGTTAGGCATCTAATCAAGAAACCCAATACTCCACTTCCTAGCAGGCTGTCTATGTGGTGGAGGGGATTGTACATCATCTAAGCAATGGCTGTGCTGCAGTTCTGCCTGGTATTAATGTCTAAGTCGTTGCCATGTGTACTTTTCTTCTCAGTGGGTTCTTCAAGCTCTCTGAGTTCAGGAGGCTCATTCAGCGGCAGACACTTGCTGGTGGGAGCTGGTGGGGATGCCATGGAAGCTCCATCTAGTCTGCGGTACACTCTGGTGGATCCTGTTGCAGCTAATCTGGAAGGGGCAGTTACATTTGAGGCACCAGAACTGCCTGAGGAGACGCTCATGGAGGTGGGTACAGCCTGTGGACTTAAAACAGAAATAGGGGTTGGGGGAGGGGGCGAATCACCAAAAGCAAATCCAAAATATTGGATATTGGCAGCAGATGGGGTCAGACCCTCAGCAAGGGAGCAAGGCCAGTTTACACCAGATCTGGCCCATAAAGTTCAATAAGTCAAAAATGCTTTCAGCATATTGGTCCTCTTTGTCTGGGAAGGAACAAAGTTACTGAACTTTTTAGTCTTTGTAGCTGGTTACTGGAGTGACGGAGGGTATAATTTTGCCATTTCTAAAGATGAAATTGAAGGTTGGAAACCGCACTCAATATTGCACGTTCTTCTTTGACTGAAAATCAGCTGGTTGTGAAGAAAGTCTGGGTTGTTTCTTTTTAAAAGAAAAACAAGTGTTACTGATGTCTAGCCAGAATCCAGCCAGCAAGCTATTGAATGTATCCTATTACTATCTTCTGCATGCACTGTGGATTCCGTTAGCGATACAATCTCCGATGAAAGCACCTAAAAGAAAATAAACTGGATGCTTGTGTTGATAGCAGGAGAGAGAGAGACTCTGAACCAACAAAATAGGCTGTTGAATCATCTTTGTCAAGTTGAAAGGCAGCCAGACACCCCCTTTTTCCCCACATGAATGGAGCTGGAAGCATAGCAAATGCTCCCACCGCCCAAGTGCATTTGATATGTAAGTCAGGTTATCCATTTGCAGTGGAGCTGGGGAGTGAAGGGAAAAACTAAGGCCTGGTTTCATCTTTATTCATAATCTTACGGAAGCTCATCTAGGACTATGGAAGGTTTATTACAACTAAGCCTTGACTCCAATATCAAAAAATTGTCCTCTGGTTACATGCAGAGACCTGTGCCTGTTGGTTTAAGAATTAAGGTTTGATGGTTCCATTTTAAAAAAAAAAATTAGAAAAATGAGACTTGAGCTGTCAGGTGTGCACTGAGTTGGTTTCATCTGCTAAGTTTTCTGCAGAGCCATGGGGCTGAGATTTTAACATGGATGTGATCCATGTTGTGTGGGGATTAACTGAACTTCCTGCCACCTTAAGAGCCCCAGAAGCATGGGAATGTGGCAGCCACTCCTCCTCTGTAGGCCTGAACAGAATCTTCCCAAGGAAATGTCAGCTTGATCTTGTTAATGCTGTGCAGTTCTGCTTCAAATGTCCGCAGTGAGTCATTTTGGTTTGGTCCTCATTTCTGCTGAATGCAGGCTTTAATAATCCATTCGCATGTTGCAAAACCTCCCTGGCACCCAGCTTTTTTGGCTTATTTGTAACCCCTTTTGTGCCCTGTGAATCTGTCCGGAATGCCAACCTGGCAAATTTTCCGCACAGATGCTTTCTGCTGACGTTTTTACAGCACACTGAAATGTTGGCATTTTGAAACCTATTATTTATCTCAGGTTTTGTTGTAAAAAGTAAGTGGATGTTTTTTCTTTGAAAAAGTTCCTTTAGGGGAAAACGAGACAAATTCAGGACTGTATTTAAAAGTTTGATGTGCAGTGCTAAAACAAAGTACATATTGGGGACTGGGGCAGGAGAGGTTCTGAATGATTACTGATGGCAGGGCTGGAAAGTACCATAGGCTCTTTATGGGTAGAGAGAAAGGAAGGCCCACTGAGTAGGGTGCTAACCTGGCGGTTGGGAGACTTGGTTTCAATTCCTGTTCCATCATATGTGACCTTGGGCAAGTCACTTAATCTCTCTGTGCCCCAGTTCCCCATCTGTAAAATTGAGATAATAGCACTTCCCTACTTCACAGGGGTATTGTGAGGGTAAAGACACTGGAGATTTTGAGGTGCTATGGAGGCCATGTACGTATGAAACCCCTGAACCATCAAGCTGAACTGATGCATGGATAAAGAAAGCTATAGAATTGGTTGCTCAATATGAAGGATGTATTTCTCCCTTTGATGGCTGCCCATAACTCATAGACTAAAGGGCATTAACCTGCCGCTTTGAGAGAAGGACTGACCCATTGTATGAATAGAGAGACAAGGTGGGTGAGGTGATGTCTTTTTATAGGCCCCTCCCCCACCATGTCTCTCCAATATCCTGGGACCCACACGACTACGACACTGCATGCATCCATTGAATGCATGACAGACCTGCTAGCTCTTCCAATCATTTTTGATAGAAAATACCACAAAGGGAGTTCCACAAGGAGTTCCAGCGAGAAGTTCTAACAGGTTTTATAGTCACCTCAAAGAGCTAATAGTTACTGCAGGTCCTATGAGTAGTTAGCCTTCAGGCTATATTTAGTAAAACGCCCCAAGAAATGGGGAAGTGCCCCTCTGAGCTGAGCCCATTGCTGTGGGGTTTCTTCCCCCTATTAAATGCAGGTGCCTCGTAGCTCCAGGTGCTGGATCGAGAGCCAGGAGGCCAAAGGCCACGGTTCACCCACCGAACAGGCGCTCAGGCAGCAGCGGGACAAGTTTGCCCTGTCAGCAGGCCTCACTCCTGACCTGAAATAGGAAGCAACTCTGGAGACGTTGGTTCCGTGACGGTGTCGACTCAGACTGAAGACTCTAAGGAGTGGGGTGTTGTGTTGTATTGACAGACTGGTGTGAGGCTAGTATTTGTGGGGTTTACATACATAGGCATTCGAGCTAGTTACTTCCGGATGTGCCCAGCTCTGCTTTCAATCACTCCATTGCTTGCCCCAGTGACAGCGAGAAGCATTAGGCTTCACAGAAACTCCCCTCGGCTTTGATGGATTCCTAAGCAGTCACACAGAGAGGAAAACTCCTATTGGAAGATTAGCCTGTTACTGGGAGCCTGGCTCACCAGCTTCTCTGGGGAACTGCTTGTAAACTGGTGGCCTAAAGCTGTGCTCCGTTAATCTGTGAAGGAGGAGGATTGGTGTCTGGGCTTGGGTCCAAGTGCAGGGATTTCATGCCCAGACACAACAACAGCTCCTTGGAAGAATTACATCCTCAGCTTCTGCTTTCATAACCCAGTGATGAGTCCTCCGTGTGCTGGCACTGTTGCCAATGTGTCCTGCCTCCCTCACACGCAGCATCCTACACGTAACCTCTGTGTTGGTGTTTCCTTCTCCAGCAAGAGCACACGGACATCCTGCGCAGCCTGCGCTTCATGCTTGCCTTCGTCCACTATGTGATGGAAATCGCCACCATCAAAGGGAGCACCAGTGAGATGAGCAGCTCGGTGGCTTCTGAGTACCAGCTTCAGGAGAGCGTGGTGGCTGACCAGATCAGCCTTCTCAGCAGGGAATGGAGGTAAGGCCCGGGGGGAAGCCAGGATTCCTTGACCTTTTCCCAAAACCATCTTAGCTGCTGTGCGTTGCCTCTCTCTGCCACGTGCCTGGTGTGTGCATTTGGAAAGCACTCTGGGACACTTATTGTAGAGGTCGTGCTATAATTACACCGACCAGCCCGTTGATCTGCTTGCACTGAAATGTGCTTCCTTTGCAGCTATGCAGAGCAGCTGGTACTGTACCTGAAAGTAGCAGAGCTGCTGTCCTCGGGCCTGCAGACGGCCATAGAACAGATCAAGGCAGGCAAGCTGTGCCTCTCCTCCACTGTCAAACAAGGTAAGGGCCCCTGAGCACAAGTACAAGGGACCCGTCTGGAATGCCGGAGCTGTGGAAAGGAGCTTGGAATGAGGATGTTGTGTCCACCCCCCCGCTGCATTGCCTTGAGACTTCAGCAGTAAGAGCAGAGTGCTGAGTTCATCCTGCTAGCCAGTTCCGACCCTCTCTCTTATATACTGGGTGCCCCAGGTGAACATAGTGCAGGCTGTCTGGGATCACTTGTGTGGATAACCAGCTGCCTCCTCTTTGGAGCTCCCAGAGGAGCAGCTTTTACACATGTATGCACACGCCTGCCCCTTCCCCCATCCACATATATGAGCCATCGCCACTGAACTCGGCTAGTGGCCTCACACTCAATAGTGAGCGCCACTGATGCATGTAGTCAGCCTTCTTCGCACTCCTCTGCCCCGCTCCACCCACCTGTGCTGGCAGTTTCCTTACACGCTGCCACCCTCTGTCTGCGTGCACACGCAGCCCCACTCTGTGCCAGCAGCCTGCCTCCTCTCTTCCCCCACCTTCTCCCAAGTATTACGTTCGGTTTGCAAAGTTATCCGCACATGAGCCTCCTGGCATTGCTGGCATCCTCAGGGATGCTTTTCATACACCTCAAAGAACCTGTTCCTCCCGTGACATTCAGTTTATGCAAGAACCCAGGTTCTCCCTCGTGCCGCTGTATGAATCCTCACTGCAGTTAGAAAGAAGGCATCTGATCTGAATATCTCGGCATGTCTCTCTACACAGGTGCTTAATTATACGTGATGGGGGTGCAACTTAATTACATGCTGTGTGTATTCGTAATGCGTGCTTACTTGGCAAGTTGAGTCATTTCTTGGCAATCGTGACTTTCAAGTGAAAGAAACAAAAAAACAGGAAGTAACAATACCCAATGGCAACATAGGAAGCCGTTTATCAGCCTGTCATGGCCTTCCATTGGTTCTGACGTGTTGCGCGTCTCTGGCCATCGCACAAGGCGGCCACTAGTCAGTACAAAGCTAGTGGCTGGGTTTTTCTTAGCATTGGGATGCTATTGGGGGAGTCTTTCAAAGGCACCAAGGGCAATTAGACTCCCATCTCCCATTGGCTGCCATCTAAATATGCTTTGTGCCTTTGAAAATCACCTCTCTGCATTAGGGGGTGTGTTGTCAATAACTGTACACCCTCTCTTTCTGCAGTGGCCAATGTAGGGACTTAGCTACACAATTTCCACTCGTGTAAATGGAAAGTCACGCCGCTACGTCTCCTCCTTGCCACTTAGAAAACCTTCTCCTGTTCAGTGGCTGAAAGCTTCAGAAAGCCCCTGGGTGCAAATTAGCCTTTGCAGAGCAGTTTCCCCGCAGAGGCCGTAGCGCTCAGCTCTCCCTGCTCAGTGACTCTAGCTGCACTGGGTTTTGTTCAGGCATAGGGCAGTGGCCAAAGGAAATACGGCATCAGTAAATCCCGGTGGCTGGAATTTTACTCCACTCCGTGGATTTTCTGTAACTGACTCTCACTTCCCCCTTGAAAGAGAAGATGACCGAGGCTGAAGCTTTCAGAGTGCCAAATCCGCTGTACGTTACTGTACATCATCCACTGCCTGGTGCCACTCAGGTCGTCCACCGGGCTCTCTAAGAACCGAGGATGAGCTTCTGAGACTAGTCTCCAAACTCTGAAGTAGAACATATTCAGGGAGAATTGGAATGAGTTTGCAGAAGCTGTGGCCAGCCAAGGCTACGGCTGTCCTTGTAGCCTGAATAACAAATTGTTCTGAGCATTTATAGAGAAGTCTTAACCTCTCTTTTCCCAGATGCTTGTTAGGTCCCTTGCAGATTGTAGCCTCTAGCTGTATAGCTGCGCTTTCACCAAAATGCATTGGGAATCAGGCACGCTATTCCATTCTTCCTTCTCTCCCCACGAAGCACTGCTTAGAATTCAGGGTCTCAAAGTAAATGAGGGAGTGAGAGCAGTTTGAAAGACACACTACTTTGTGATGAACAGTCCCTTTTTAACATGTAAAGTTGAATGTAGGCATTACGGGGACACCTTCAAAGGCACCAAGTCCCATTAGCTGTGCAGGCTGACCTGTGTGCCTTCGAAAAATCTCCTGGTTAGTCTAGGACGTGTATCCGCGCTACTAAAAGCGGCTCAGTCTCTTGCTTCGTTGAAAACCCTTTTGGATTGTGCTTGCTGGCCACGTACAGTAACGTTTACATAAATTCTTCTTGCTCTTCTCCATCACGCAGTCCTGGAGCCTTAAAATCCTAGCTGCCCTGCCGGAAGGGAGGTCAGGCTCACCTGGCAGGGAGCAAAGTGCTGCTCAGCAAATCATTGATATATCCCTGCTCCACTCCATTGCTTCAACCACTCTTGGCATTGTAGGCTCCATCAGCTACCATAGGTGAGGCAAGTTTGCATCACTCCACCAGCCATCGGATCAGAGAGACTCCGTTTCTGGAGTGTTTGCTGTTCCCAGTGGCGTGTGAGGCAAAGTGCACACATTGAATTGCCTAAACCAGTGGTTCGCAAACTTTTGTACTGGTGACACCTTTCACATAGCAAGCCTCTGAGTGTGACCCCCCCACCCGCATATAAATTAAGAACACTTTTTAATATAATTAACACCCTTATAAATGCTGCAGGCAAAGCGGGGTTTAGAGTGGAGGCTGACAGCTTGCAACCCCCCCTGTAATAACCTCGTGACCTCCCTGAGGGGTCCCGACCCTCAATTTGAGAACCCCTGGCCTAAACCTTGTTTCAGCTAAAAGAAACGAAACTAGAGCTGGTGGCAGGGGAACTAGAATCATGTGTGGGTATCTCCATATAAGAGCCTTGAAGCTACTGCACGAGGCTAAGTCAAAGCCCATGATAGTGACGGGTATGTCCCAGTCTGTATGCTGCTGGACGGCTGAAGCTTTGCTTTAAACAAAGCACCTTTGAGACACTCCTCCAAGAAGCGTGGGGAGTAGGTGAAAGAGGCAAAGCAGGAAGTGGAGAGGAACATTTTGTTTCTTTTGCCCTAGTTGTGAAGAAGCTGAACGAACTTTATAAATCCAGCGTGTCGGCCTGCCATTCTCTGAACATGAGACTCCAGAGATTCTTCTTGGATAAACAGAAGCTCATGGATCGGATCAACAGCATCACAGCAGAGAAGCTCATTTTCAGCTACGCCGTGCAGATGGTAAAGATCTCGCAGCCCTGTAGGAACAATGTCCGGCATGCATCATGGCTCGGCATGATTGGTCACAGCTCACATACAGGGTGCTGGCAGGTTGTTTTCACGCCTGGCTCGTTGCGCGTTGGAGGGCCGGGAAGGGACATACGTAGCGCTGAGTGAATAGTGGATTTTTCAGTTGCTGGCAATTCAGAAAAATCAGACAAACGTTTCATTTTGGGGTAAACCAAAAACAAATGTTTAGCGAATTGAAAAGTCAGAAAACATTTAGAGTTGAGTTGAATGAAACATTTTGTTTGACTACGACTCGAAATTCTTCATTTTGATCTGGGACATTTTAACAAAAGCAAAAGAGGATTAAGCATGGAGAGGCGATGGTGCCCTGCTTTTAGCCCAGTGGTTAGGGCACTCACCTGGGATGTGGGAAGACCTAGGATCAATTCCCCTCTCTGCCTGATATAGAGAAGGGATCTGAACTTGCATCTCCCCCGTTCCAGGAGGAGTACCCAAGCCACTGAGCTATGGGGCATTCTGAGGCAGGCATTCCTCTCTCTCGGTGAAGCTGTTCCACTTTTTATTAAAAAACCATGACACAGTTATGGCAGCAGGAACTTGAATGTGGGTCTCCCACATCCTAGGTGGGTGCTGTAACCACGGGGCTCTAGAGTCATTCTGACTCTCTTTTGCTGGCCCCGTGGCCGTCCGTTGTGGCTCTGAATTGCCACTGTGCTGTCCTCCTCCTCTGGCCGTTTTGTAGCTCCGGCCCAAAATGCGTTGGTGACGTTGAAACAAAACATTTCTTTTCAACGCCATCGTGCCAGTTCGATGTTTCGGTCCCCTCAAAACTATTCGGCAAACTCGGCACAAATTCGTGGATGGGTTTGGATTGACCAAAACGGCGTTTTGGGGTGAATAAACGATTATGAAATGGCGCCCAGCTCTCGGTGCACATGCTGCTGAGCATGGCGTGATGGTGCAGCCTCAATACTGCCCCTGCTGTCAATGCTGCCCTCAATGCTACCCTCATGCTGCACAGAATAATGGGGGGGGGGGGGCTTCTGCACACAGGTGCAGTCTGCAGCCCTGGACGAGATGTTCCATCACAGGGAGGACTGCGCACAGAGGTACCAGAAGGCTCTGCTGCTGATGGAGGGGCTCTTGAACATCATAACGGAGCAGGGGGACATCGAGAACATCAATAAATGTGAGCAGCTGGGCACTCAGTTTCTTACTAGAGCCCTGTGTATTTTTCCATTGGTGGATCCAGAGTCTCGGTCTTCAGGGTTCCTTCCACCAGGACTAAGTTCTTGTGGATGCACCAAAAGTGTCTTTGTTTGGAATAACTCCTTCATTGCTCAGCTACCTGCCTCCCGCTTACAGAGCGGCAGGACGCTGCCGTAAGGACTTGCTGCCCCGGCAGAGAGATTGCTAGGGCTGTAATGCTGTGTGAAGGAGCTGGTTCAGGACATGGGTCTGGCAGAAGCGAAGCTGTGGGTTTGGTTCCCAGGTGGGACTGTTAGTCTGGTCACTCGGGACAGCAAACCGGCAGTAGCTGTTGCGTGAAGGTCGCTGCCTGACACAATCAGGGCTGCGGCAGCTCTTCCGAATGAACGTCTAAGGGTACGTCCCCCGCAGGCAGAGGTGTGATTGCAGCTCGTGTCGGTTACACCCAAGCTAGCTTTGATCACGCTAGTGCCGCTAAAAGCAGCAGTAATGATGCAGCAGCCACGCTACGATCAGACCTCCGACTGCAGTGCAGACACACCCCGGCTTGTGAACCCTTTGCCAAGTCCTCCCTCCCCTCCTTTAACCATGGAGCCCGTAATGGCTGAGACCGTGGCAGACAGGTTTTGTTCATCAGCAGTCGATGCTGAAATCTGAACTCTGACCTCCTTGTGGCCCCTTCCCCCCAGTCTCTTTGCTCCCCCCCCCGCCCCGTCTCGTCGTATCCTTCAGAGAACAAACCGGCCCTCTTAGTTTTCCCACCCCAGGACAAACAGACCCCTCCCAGTTAGCACCCTTCCCCTGTCCTTGTGAGCAGACACTCCGTCCCGCTGGCCGGAGGGTTGGGTGTCATTCTGAGAGCACTGAGCTAGTGTGGACACAGAGCCCGTTCTCTCTGCCCTTGGTCAGTATGGCTCAGTTACAGAACCTGCCTCGGCACACCAGGGCAGCGGGGAAAGTCTAATTAGTACCATGTCAAAAAGCAAGAGAGTGGGTTAAATTCAACTCTGCCTGTGCTTTCACCAGAGCTAAATCTGGCAACTTAACTGCAATGGCAAAACCATTATAGCTGGCTTCGCGGCAGGGGAATTGCACAGCCACCAACTACACTCTTCCCCTGGAGGCACAAAAATTGCCAGTTAGATTGCACCTGTTCCTCAGCAGGGGCGGTGCCATTGTCCTAATCAGCACCTAGGTGTTCAGTGACGCTAGATACCTTAAGGAAGAAGAGAATTCCAGCCTGCAAGCAATCAGTCAGTTAAATAATAACTTTAACGGCTGATCTGAAGTGGTAATAAAGGCATGGGGGGGACTGCTGCTTTAACAGTGCATGGTAGGCACTGACTGGATTATTAAGGAATGCTATGGCGTTGCAGACACTTCTCATCAAGTCTCAAGTGTATCACTTATTCAGAGACATAGCTCGCTGGCTAATCCACCTGAAAGACACCTCTCCCCAACAGAGATCTAGTCACTAACTTTTTTTAAAACTGAGGCTATGTCTACACTACGTCCGTTACAGCGGCACAGCTGCACCGATGCCGCTGCGCCACTGTAGCGCTTCTGATGAAGACGCTCTAAGCTGACAGGAGAGGCAGTAGCTAAAGCTGTTGGCGGGAGAAGCTCTCCCACTGACATAGCGCTGTCTACACCGGCACTTAGGATGGCATAACTCAGTGGTTTTCAAACCGCAGGTTGCAACCCAGGTCAGCACTGCCGACCGGGCCATTAAAAGTCCCATTGGTGGTGCTGCCCGGCTAAGGCATGCTAGTCCTTACTTGTTCTGACACCGCGCTGCGCCCCAGTAGCAGGTCTGGCTCCTAGGCAGGGAGGCCACAGGGCTCCGTGCTCTTCCCCTCCCCTGAGCACTGGCTCCAGACTTGCCAGAAAAAAAAGTTTGAAAACCACTGGGATAACTTACGTTGCTCAGGGGAGTGGATTATTCGCACCCCTGAGCAACGTAAGTTATACCGAATTAATTTGTGATGTAGACATAGTCCCAGAAAGCGTGTCTCTCTCTCCAACAGAAGTTGGCCCAATAAAAGATATTACCTCACCCCTTGTCTCTCTAAAATCCTGGGACCAACACAGCTACAACAACACTGCATATGTTCTTTAACCCAATTTATTTCACAGCTTCCTGAATGAGACAATCTCTCTTGCGTCTCTTGTTAGAGTGTGACCGGCTGTATTTTAGATCCAAATGTACAGCCCAGCTACACACGCCTACCAGTATTAATTATTTACATTACAGGAATTCAGAATCTTGAGCCTGAAGCTTTAGGAATGAATCCCACCTAACTCTGAACTTCCTGCCTCCATAAGGGTCGGATCAGACCCTGATTTCTTTGTGTCCCAGATTGGGCCTTGGCAAATATGGTTGAGATCTTGAGCCATCCTCACTACTGGCATAAACCACTTCCTTGATTTAAATAGTTACCACCCCATTGATTTTAGAGGCAAATTAGGGCCCTTTCTTTCTGAGAACTCAACGTCCCTATGAGGGACAGTGTCCAAAGTACTGTTCTCTGGAGTCTCTAATGATTCCCACTTCTCATGCTCCTCTATGCATGAGGACGTTTTGAGTCAGGTACTCAGCTGGTGTAACTCCATTGACTTAACAGAGCTGCACCCATTAACATCGGCTGAGGATCTGATAGTGTATATGTCTCCTTATTTTGTTAGCTTTAATATTGCTGGAGGCCAAGAGACTGATTTCCTGTGTCCTTTCTCTCGGACAGGTAAGATGTGTATTGAACGCCGGCTGTCGGCTCTGTTATCGGGGATCTGTGCGTGATTTTAAAAGTGCTGCTCGCCGCAAACCTCATGCCAGCAGATCACGTTCCGTTTCCGATGGCCTGCTGCAGTGGTGGAGGAGGACCCTGGCTGTGGGGAGCCTGGAACACAAACTGCTTGATCTTACTTGTAATCGTCAGGAAGGTTTTCCGCAGTAGGGATTTGGATTCTCTTTTCGGGGACATATGACAGCAGCGATTGCAAGCACTTCCCCACCATATAAACTGGGGGAAGACAGAGGAGAGATGCAGGGTTTTTCCCTCTCGGTGGAGGGGGCGAAGGATAGAATTTCCCTTCCTCCCACTTCCACTTCAAAGGACAAGGCTGCTGCCTTGCCCTCCTGCTCCGCGCCGGAGTATTTTAGTGCTGCATCCATTGCTGGCAGTGGATGTGCTGAACTGTTAGCAGGAAGTTTCAGGTGGACTGTTCAGTGAATTAAGAAGGGTAGAATTCCAGGCCAGTTGCATACTTTCCCCGTCCCCGCTCAAGCCAAGCACTCAGGAACTTGCTATTGACCTGCAGCTGCTCCCTCTCCACACTCGCCCTTCTTGTATATATCCTGCCACGGAGCACTTCCTGTGTGGCGGAGAGGAGTAAGGTGGGGAAGCTGGATCTCTTTTCCTGGAGCGTTGCTGAAGACAGCTGCAACCTTCCGAAAGACTTCCCGAGCAACGCTGGAACCGTGTCACCACCGAGGAGGCTCCCCTGTACCAAGCATGAGGAGGCGGGTCACATCCCTACCTGGACGGGGAGCAACCAAGGACAAGAAAGTTGTGTATATATATTTAAAAACAACTCTAGCGTTACAAGAAGCCCTGATGGTTTTTCCCCCTGTGGGGTCAGTATCCTAGACCCTTGACTGCACAGCTTGGCCCATCGGTACATATCCAACAGGAGGTGGTGCCCATGCTGTCCTACTTTCAGCTGTTGGTTAGATAACCCTTCCCCCCACTGCCCTCCGAAAACACTAACTTTGTGAATCAAAGAAGCACTTTACACACTATGGGAACTTTGACTAGTTGACTTTGCATCGCACGGTGACCCCAGAACTTCACGACTGCTGGGAATGCTGTTCTTTTGTTCCTCGTTGTTTTATTGCACTACGTGTGTGTATCTATATGAATACATATTCCTCAGGCGAATATGTATCAATATATTGAGTGTGTGTCACTGTATGTATTTAACTGTACTGTATCTTGTGCATGTGCAGCAAACAGCAGTCACACGGTCCATGTGCTGTTCCCCTCCGTGCCAGGCAAAGCTGACTTGAAATCCTGCAGTACCAAGAGGTTTTTTTTATTTAAATGTTCTTTTTAAGGACCGTCAGTACAAAGCTCCATGGTTTTTAAGAGCTCAAGAACAGACATTGAGATCTTAAATATTTACAACCGAAAATGCATTTTTTTTATTGTTTTGCTGCTTAATTTTTATAAAACCAACCAACCCTTTTAGTGTTCAGTTACCTTCAGCATTTCTTTTTAAGAGACTGTGTAGCCAAACAGGCCTGTGGGTGTGGGTGGTTGAAGACCTGTTGAGGCTTGGATGCTGCGAGTGTGAGTGTGAGGGGAAATCTGGCTGCCTGTGTGTGTGTGTGCGTGTGCGCGCGGGCGTGTTTTAATTTATCAAAGTCATGGCAGTATTTTGTTAGCGCTGAGTGGAAAAAGTAACCTCCGTGGACGAAATGCGAACTTTGGGCTTAGCTTTTGGGATTTAATGACATTTTGCACGTAGTGGTTAAATATTCATTACTTCTCTCTCTCTTTCTGCCGCTGTAATTTTTTGCACGTTTTTGTATGACACTCTTTGGAAAAAATATTATGCAAGGAACAACTCTGACGTGTGAACCAGCTTCGTCTGTGGTAAGATGGACGCTTCTCGTGGCAGAACACAAAAGTAAATAAACCCCCGCCCCCTTCCAGGGGAGTTTGATTACGTGAGGTGTCACTTCAGTATCAGGCCTTCATTGTTTCATTCATTCACAGCCTGCTGCTGCGGTGGCTGTGTGTGCCTATTCCTAAAATAGAAACAAACTTGTGGCTGGAGATGTTAAACAAGAAGCAGACCACTTCGGAAAGGATCGCCACCAGTCCTGCAATAGGCTATGCTACGAGTGCAGTACGTTCACCTGGATGCAGTGTGGAAACAGTAAGCCAGGACAGACTTCCCAGCAGACGTGTGCTTTTCACACTGAATGCCATGGATACCCCACAAACTTAATCGCTTATTGCCAAGTTTTAGTCAGTTGCATCCCAGGATTCGTGTTTATGCCACAGGTGTACGATCCGTATTCATGACAAGCTCAGCACTAACCTTCCAGCTGTACTTAATTACTTGAATGTATCAAATTTGGCCACATTCAACGTATATAAATATATATTGCTCCAAAAAAAAGTGGTTTACAGATCTTCAACCAATATATAAATAAATATATATATGTGTGTGTGTGTGTGTACATATTACATATATTTTCTCAATACTTGAAACTTAACCACTGTGCTCGGATTTAAAAAATAAATAATGAGAAAAAGACAAAACAAAAAAAGACAGATGATTTCTTTTGCCATCACTTTGGTGACTTTATTTGTTATCTAAATGCATGTAGCGTGAATCCAACTTTTTTTTTTTTTTTTTTTGGTAAAAATAGTATTTATTGCTTTGTAGACAATAAGGAATGCAAAAAAGAAAAGAAAATTTGAAATTGCTAGTCTAGTCTATTCACTATCGTTATGGGTTTGTTACTTGTTGCAGCGTTTGTACGTAGCGTCTTAAATAGATTTCAAGAAACCTCAGTCTAATAACACGTATCTTCAGGTTTGTGAGAAAGTGTATGATGTTATTCTTTATAAGGTAATGCTCGATTGTCAACTTTTTTTTTTTTAATTTGTGTTTTGTGTGACTTTTTTGGGGGCTTTAAATTGTATAACACTGATTTAAGAAAATAAAACTGATTTGAAATTGTCCATGATTGCGTATCCGTTCTCCGGTATCACTTAGTTGGTAGCATTAACGCTAATAATACCTCGCTGTTATTGAACACTTCTCATCAGTGGAGGTCAGTATCTGTTTACAGCTGAGGAATCCCTGTGATAAGCAGATGATAGCTAGATCCCACCAGTCCTGCAAGCACTTAAACATGGACTTAACTTTATGCATATGGGTAGTCCTGGTGGACTAAAGTTTCCCCCCATGCTTAAATATTTGCATTTTAAGGGATCCTGGAGCAATTTGCTGCACTTTGAGGCTAACATTACATGTTGTGGTTCAGAGGCCTGAGGGTAGGTTAGAAGCACATAGTCAGGTGATGTCCCAAATACTAGGGTTGTGAGTAGTGTTTTACATTTTGAACGTTTTTATAAGAAATGTGGTTTTTGGTCGTTTAAAAAACTTTATTTCATTGATATGGTAACAAATTCCCTTGATCTACCGGCTTTTCTATTCCAGGTGTCTGGCTTAGGCTGGGGTTTTTGTTGTTGTTTTGGGGAGGGGGTAGAGGGAATTTCAGCCAAAAAGGTTCTGATATTTCCAAGAAAAATTAATTGTCTTGCCCATGTTAAAACCACCTCTGTCAACATTCCTTTGAGAGGCTCTAGGGCCCCCATCCTTTGGAGCAGGGTCTTGAAATTTGGCAGGGGATAGCCTTTGTGCCAGGGGTGTGCCTCTTGCCTTTCCCATGAAAATCTGCCCACATTTGGCCAAGCTATAAGCTTTTGAAAATTTGCAGCTTGCACATGCTCAGTAGAGACTTGCTAGAGATTTGCAGCTAAATTCATGGAAGGTTCCATCTATACTGGGCCTGTTCCAGCCTAGGGCTGAGCAGAACTTCCCTGTAGTTGGAGCTCTGAGCTGCTGCAAGACCAAGCATCAGAACTGAGAGCAGGGAGCCTGTGTCACCTCTGTTCTAAAAGAACACATGGTGGAGGACGCTGCCTGATTTGAATGCAGAGAGAGGATGGGGAGACAGGAGGGGCAGGGAGAATAGATTGGGACAAGGAGTCTGGTGGGAGGAGATACAAACTGGAGGCTGGCAGAGTGGGTGGGAGAGAAACTGAAGTTGGGGTGTGGGAGACTGGAACTGGCTGGGCAAGGAGACTGGGAACAAGGAGCTGCTGAGAGAATGATAGGGAAATTGGGATGGGGAGTCCTGATGGGTGAGAATAGACCTTGCCGTGTAAAGAGATGGGGACTGGAATGAGAATTTTGAGGAGTAGAGATTGGGATTAGCTACTTGAGAATTGGAGTGGGATGAGGAGCCAGGAGTATGGAACTGGGACAAGATAGGTTGGAGAGGATGGGGTAGAAGGGGTCACACTTGGAAGGAATAGGTTAAAAAGTCTGTGCCCACTGGAGCACACTCCCGTCCAGAACCCAGAGCGCAATCCAAGATTCCCGAGTCTCACCATTCCTCTGCTGTTGGCAAGTCTCCGTGAACCCCAGCAGCAAAGTGTGTTCTCCATCCCCTTCTCGTGCCGGGTCTCATCAGGGATGACAACATCCTGCTGCTATCAGTTACTCGGTTAGCTCCAGTGACAGAGCTCTGTGTGGTAGAGCTAAACTTTCCACCCCTGCTTATGACCCACGTCGGTATCACTTGGAGGCCACATCAAGGAATTTCTGGGTTTTTTCCAGTTTGCTTTTTTAAAAAGTTGGAAAATGACACACAATGTTCTATTAAAGGAACCTTATTAAATTGCAAAGTTAAGCACTCAGAGCTAGGAAATGCCATCGGGGTAAATGAAGGTTACACAGGCATCTTTAATTCTGGCACTTCCTAATTTTTTGAATGGTTGGCTTTGCAACCTAGTTCTTTGTGTGGGCTGTAGTACATAGGAACTATGGGAACAGTTTGATGAAATGTAATTCAAGAATATGCTGGTTCATCAAAGCTGAAACATACGTGCCTGTGTATGTATGAGCAAGAGTGCGCATGTCTGATTCTCAATCTTTCATTCTAAAGCCAGATGCTTAGAGCACGTGCCTGAGATACAGGAGACCCTGGTTCAAGTCCCTGCTCTGCCTGATTTAGAGAGCTCTGTGATGGAAAGATGTTGCTGCAAAGCCACACTTGAACCTGTCTCTGACATACCCAGTGAGTGACCTAACCACTTGGCTAGTCTGGATCTCTAGTGTTTTTTCATTAAAAAATTCAAAGGGGCTACTTTAAACCTTGAAATTCTTCATGAAGCACAATTACTGTTTTCTAGTCAGCCCTGCTTAATGCTATCCGTTCCATTTCCCACCCCCGCCTTTCCCACCGAAGGGAATTTGATTCATACCGGCTCTCACTGAGAACGTTTTTTTCCTTGAAATGCTGCTAGCGAATAAGTTCTCGTTTATGCTGACTTGTTCGGGGACTTGCTTTTCTCAGCAGAATTGCTCAGTGCACAGGATGGTCTTGAGAGGGTGTAGTTCGGCGGTTCTCAAACTGGGTCGCGACTCCGTTTTAACGGGGTCGCCGGGGCTGGTGTTAGACTTGCTGGGGCCTGGGACTGAAGCCTGAGCGCCATCCCCTGGGCCGAAGCTGAAGCCCAAGCCCCACTGCCCGGGGCCAAAGTCTGAGGGCTTCCACCCTGGGTGGCAGGGCTCAGGTTACAGGCCCCCTGCCTGGGAATGAAGCCCTTGGGCTTCAGCTTTGCCCCCCGCTCTGGGGTGGTGGAGCTCGGGCGGGCTCAGGCTTTGGTCCCCCCTCTTGGGGTCGTGTAGTAATTTTTGTTGTCAGAAGGGGGTCATGGAGCAATGAAGTTTGAGAACTCTTGGTGTAGTTTAAAGAGATGGGAAAAAGTTCTCTTGGCACAGCTTTGACAAGCATTTTGTAGGTGTGCCCGGTCAGCCTTCCACGATTCCAGCCAAAACAAAGCTCATGTAAACATTGAAATAACAGTTGGCTTAGCCGCTCTATACGTTGCTGCCTAGTGTGTAGATCCTGAGGCGCGCTCGGAAGCCATGTATTTATTTTGAATGGGTATAAAACCTTGCTCTGTGGGATAGCTGAGATGTGCATCAACTCCCTGTGATATGGTCAGGGCACGAATTAGAGGAGTTGTACCAGTATGTAGCAGAGTCTTTGCATGTTGTAAAGTACCACGGGCTGGGGCGGGGCTTTTCTTTTGAAGCTGCCCTTTGGGGAGTTAAAGGACCGTGGGGAAAACTTCTAGCCAAGCAAACTTCAGAGAAGAACCATATAAACAGCGCTTTACAACTTTCTGCTGAGTCCACGGGACTCTGTGCATAGGCAGCAAACCACAGGGGAAGGGATGAACACAAGGGATGAACACAAGGGAAACCAGTGCTCTCTTCTGTTTTATAAAAGTGTTAAAAATGCGCTTGAGGGGCCCGTGGATTTTGGTGACAGTCGTGTAAATTGCACTGCCTTTCAGACAATCATGAGCTATTTTAGAGCTGTTGCTTTTTTAGTCTGAAAACTTAAGCCAAGACATTTCTCCAGCAAATTTGGCTTTGTTCCCATTTTATATTTCTTAGCTGGTAAACACGTCTGTAAAAACATGTTCAGCCCACTGTCAAAGTTCAAAGGGAGGGTGGTGCCAGCGAGGAAGTGCTCAAGAGGTGGGTGTTTGAAAACCCAGAGGCTACAAAGTTCAAGTGTTCCAACTTTAGCTACATGTACAAATCCCTTCCTCTTTTTAAGCTCCATTTTTTTAAATGGGGAGTTAACTCAATCAAAGCACATTTTAACCACACAGCACCTACTTCAAACTACCATCAGAAAAGTGATAGTCCTCCGCCTTCCCCTTCAACCATGCTTTGTGGCTAGTTTTATAGTGAGCTGACCTTAGAAGCGTACTGTTTAGGTCTGTGCTGATGGATGGTGCTCTTGGAACTGATCAGACTTAGTAGCTGAAGAACTTTGAAGGACTGATGAATTTTGTGGTGGGGACCCGGAGGGGTGGTTCGGGCAGGTCGCAGGAGATTGTGCAGCAGAATGGCTAATAGACTAAAATGGATTTTGTGGGCAGAGAATGAACACCATTCAGACAAACCCCACTGCTTGGATTTTTATGGACTCTGTGTGCCTTAAATATACTGCCGTGAATGGAGTGTGGTTGATAGGTGCTGGCTTGACAGCCCTGGAAGTTAGCGTCTGTCATTCTCCAGCTGGGGACGGCGTGTGTAGCAGGAGGGCAAAATGCACAGTAGTGTTGTGAGGCAGTCTCCCTCAGGGGGCTGAACTGAAATCTCTCGGGTTAGTGTACACATGGGGTTGTCGCAGTCTCCTTACTGTGTGTGGGTCCAGCGCCCAGCACAACCGTGCCCCAGGCCTGACTAGGGCCTTTGGGCTCTACCGCAGTACAAATATGTATGGCTACTGTTCCTCACACGATCCAGCAAATATTAGAAATGAGCCTATCACAGTGAACCCCTCCAACCTCTAGCAGCTCAGCGCCCTGCTGGTGGATTTGCTGTGCTAAATTCATCACTTACTTCAGGGGGGGTTCCAGCAGGGATGAATGTGGGATTGAAAGTTGGGTGTGGGCTGAGTGCTGGCCTGAGAACCAGGCCCTCCTGGGAGTTTCAAATACTAGTTTTGCTCCAGGCTCTGTCTGTGCCCTGAGGCCAGTCACTTCACCCCTGTGGGACTCACTTTCTCCATCTGTAAAATGGGTTGCTTGGAGGCTTAATTAAGGGATCTTGGGTAAGTGTCACTAATTGTGAAGCATGGAAAGCTATTATCAAGATCCCCTGGAGTTACAGTAGCTCCAGTTGGAAGAAAAACTGGGTCAGTCAGGAATCTGAAAGTTCCTAACACTTGGCGTTAGGAAGGTGAAACTTTCTCATTCCATTTTTTAATATTTATGCTAAACTAGTGTGGTTATGAACATCTGACTCTAAAGGCCTTTTAGCTCTAAATATTCATCACTTTAATGCCACTGAACTTGTTTTATTCACACATGGCTTGTTTTGTAGCCCTCGTTAAAAAAGTAAAGTAAATCCATTTACTCATGTCTGAATATCAGTGACATCATCGCAGACTTTTCAGAAGCCTTCCGGATCCATCACTAACTTGGAGCTGACCTTCCAATGATCAGCCTCTCACCATCCATCCATCTTCTCGCTGCTCAGCCCCAGCTATGATGATCCGCCACCATTCCTTCCATAAAAACTTTCTCAAGGTTAAAAAGAAAAATCAAGCCAAGGCTGAAGACTTGAACTATTGAAACTTCCACTATCATTGTCTATATTAAAAAAATTAAAAAAAAAAAAGCTTTATTGACTGATTTTCTCTTATGATAGGAGTCATATTTTAGTGCAAAGGGGTAGAGTTAAGGTTAAGTGTACAGCCTTAATACTAACGTTTCTGACTTGAGTACTTGCTTGCTATTAATACTGGGTTTTGTAAGCATGGAGTTACAAGTATATTAAAATATTTGCTTTGTGGCATATGTATTACTATTAAAAATAAAATAGCCACACCTGTAACATTTCATATATAGTTACTGTGGATCTTTAATCAGCTGGGCCTCGTTTCCAGATGAGACTGGACAGGCTGCCTTTGTAGATCAAATGTGTCACCTAGAGGGAGCACTCAACTTGAAATGGTCTCTTAAAGCTTTAACGCATCCAAGTTAATGAAAGGAGAAGACATTCAACTTGAAAGTTCCACGGAGAGGCACGTGCCACAAGTTTACAACCTACCCCTAGCCTTCCATGCAGAACTTAAAGCCATTAAACGGGTCAGCCATTAAAAGCAGTGAGGAACAAAGCAGAACCATTGCTAATCTATGTAATCATTTGGCATTTTTCTCTCAGGTGGCAGCAGCTCCCTTACTGTCTAGTCCACATACAGCTGCTGAGCAGGGCTTCTACGTATCTCTTCTTGGACATCTGATCTCCTTATGGGCAGGGGATTTGGGACATCACTCCAGTCAGGCCTTTGCTGCAAAGCCAGCGTGGGGCATTTCTTTCTCAGCAGGATGTGCCATAGAATGCTGTATTACTCCCTAACTAGCATGTGTTGAGTCCTGTGTAACCAGCAGCACTCCGCTACTGAATGTGTGATTCTGAGCCGTAACAGTCAGGCTCAGGAGAGGAGAAAGTGGCTTGGAGGGTAGTATGCGATTCACGTAGGAGCAGGCTGCGCTGGAACAACTGTCTGGGCATTGCAGTTGAAGACAGTATGTATAGTCCTCAAGTCAGGCTAATTAGCTGTGCTGCTGGTCTGTTAGGTTCGACAAGGATGCATGTTTCAGAGGGAAGTCTTAACTGTGCATATCAGAGATGGGCCCAGTTCTGGGTGAGCAGTTCCCCTGAGTTCCAGGGTGTTCAGGCCCATCTCCCACATATTGGCACATGTATGGGTTAGACTGATTATACTGGCTGGAAGTACAAATATGGAGCCATTGCTTCAGACCAGATCTGCCATCACTATCATTCAGCCCAAAAGGAAAGGACAGGGTTTAAATTCCACTAATCTTAGAGGGCCAAAGTATCAAAGGAAGGTGTAAGAAGGTGCATGTGGCTATTAAACCGGAAACGCCCCCAACCTGTGCAATGCAAATGGGCGTTTGTAGGTGGAAACCATGTAGTTTTGTGTACAAAGGGTCTGTCAGATGTACAGCCTCTCCAGTGTGCTCCTAGAAAGGAGCATTGGGTGAGTGCACCAGAAATGCCCACCAGCAATATTTTGACCTGTTGGTTGCAGGGATCTCCCTATATTTTTAATGTAATTATTTTTTTTCCCAATGAGCAGAATTTTGTCCTTGTTATTTGTATTACAGTAGCGCATAGAGAACTGGGCCCTGTTGTGCTGGATAGAGCTGGCTGAAAAATTTGGCAACAATTTTCCATTGAAAAACACAATTGTGTCAAAATGAATGTGTTGATTGTGACAATTTTTTTGATGGGGGAAAAGTCAAAATGTTTTGTTTCAACAGTGTTGATTTGATTCATTTCTATTTTTATATTCTACTCCAATTAATGTAAATATTGTTATGCATTTAATATTGTGTATATAGGATATATTTAACATTTTGATATGGAAAAATGAAATGAATCAAAACAACTCTGTATTGATTTTGTAAGTGATATTGTAAGTGAAATTAAGTGATATTGTCAACAATTTTTTTCCAGATTTTCTGTTTGTAGAAAATGTTGCATTTCTATTCCAAATTGGACCTATTCTTTTTTAAATACAGGAATTTCTTGTGGAAGGGAACTTCTGGTACTTGACCAGCTCTAGTGTGATGTACTGCAATATACAATTTCAATTAAGCTTAAACCTGTTCTTAATCAACTTAAGCTAAACCCTGGTAAGCCTGGTATAAGTCCAAATAAGAGTGTCAACTTCAGCTTTTTGCATTGGTTTAGAATCATGCTGTATGTTAAACTGGTGCACCCCTGCATGCAGGCAAACTCCCACAGCTAATGTCTAACCCGATTAGATAAGAGAGCTATACTTCCCACTGCCAGAGTGCGCTAACTTCCCCCAGTTCCCCCAGCATGCAAACTCTCTCTCTGATAACATGACATCAAGACAAAGCTAAACACTTTGGGTTTGTCTACTCTGCAAAGGAAAACCCATGGCACTGAATCTCAGAGCGCTGGTCAATGAACTCAGGCTTACAGGGCTAAAAATAGCAGTACAGCCATTTCCACCCGGGCTGGAGCCCGGGCTCTGAGACCTTCCCCACTTGCTGGGTTTCAGAACCTGGGCCTCCAGTCCAAGCCCAAACATCTACACTCCTATTGTTAGCCCCGCAGCCCCAGCCCTGCAAATCTGAGTCAATTGACCTGGGCTCTGAGACTCAGTGCTGAGGGTTTTGCTTTGCAGTGTAGCCAGACCCTTTGACAAGAGTATATAAAATCTCTCCCTACATCCCCAGTTGGGCCCCAATTCAGCAAAGTTCTTAAGCATATGCCTAAATCCATCTCTACTTAGTACATTGTTTAAGTGGTTTTTTTTTTCCCATTTGAAGTCTACGGGACTTAAAGTTAGGCCCATGTTTATGTTGTTTGCTGAATCAGTGTCTATTTCCTCTGACATAAAAAACAAAATCTGCCTTCTGTATTACGTATGAATTGGAGCATTGTGGATGTTTGATCTTTTAATTTTTCCTGGACAATTAGCCGTTAAAGGTCAGGCAATATACAGTATAAAAGAAAGGTAATTATCCCTGGATTTAGTATAAGTCTCAGATGTGAGCTATGATCTTGATATACCAAGTTGTTAACCATCCCTGTATAGATATTGCAAAGGCAAAACAATTTGGTTATGGTTAAAATGGTAAATTTCCACAGGACTAGGGGAGCTGCAGTAGGAGTAATCCCCTTGATCTCGCATAAAATGCATTTTAAATATTAAAAACACTGTCCTCTCAAAACCCCCAAATGGACAAACTGAAGAGGCCGGTGCTAAAGCAGAGAAGCCAGAGTCCACTCCTTGAAGTGTGTGAGTCTGAAGAGAGGTTGGAGTGGGGAGGGGAATTCACAACAAACTTGTAACCTTTATACAGTCTTTAAAAATCAAATAAATAATATTTCTCCGGCCAAATAAAAGATTAGAGCAAATTGCAGAAGAAAATAATTTGTTCCCTTCCACTGCTTTTCAGTTCACCCTATCTGATGCATGATAAGTGGTTAGTCAGATTTCAGCCTTCTATTATCTAATTAAAATTAAGGCCTGTGACGTGGCATGGGTGGCTGAGACCTGTCTGGCAGAAATGGCAGGGCTGTTTGGCTGGGTCCTCCATACGGTAGGAACAGATTGTCAAGGAGGTGATGGGAACGTGCTGTTCTTGCATCCATTCTGAAGTGGAACAGGGCTCCCACCTCAAAACAGTGAGTTCAGGATGCAGTGAACATGGGCTGAGTTTTGATGCCTGCTGTGGAGATTCTCTAAGGCCAACAAGGGAAAAGCTCCTATTCTCTGCCCCTTGTGCCATTCTGTAGCCTCTGCTCCAGCTTTCGGGCAATGTAGGTTTGTGCCCCTGCTGCTTCCAGCTGGAGGGGCCAGGGGACTGTATAGGCTCTGCTTCCCCAAGCCCTACGCATGGTGGTTCTCAGGGGGACCCTGTGAAATTGGACTTTCTGATGCAATGGGGGGGGGGCTCATCCCCCTATCCGGCTACCAATCCTCTATCACCCTCTATGTAGCGGAACCACTGCCATGAGGCCTTCTAGCATCGGGAATGGATTTGCCTCAGTGAAAGTCATGAGCTGCCTCCCTTCAGCTCCATGCGGTAACCAAAGCTTCCCTGTCTTGGTTTTGTCCCCTCAACACTGCAATGAAGGGCTTTCCATTGCCCCTCTAGCAACTCCCCCCGATCTGAGAAAATCAAACCTTAACAAGTAGGAGTAACGGGATTTCTCTGCTGCCTCTGGTGGCCTTATTCACTCCCTCTCTCTGGGCAATGGTATAAAGCACGTCTGTCTCAAAGTTACTCCTGCAGTTCAATAGCTGAGCTGTGGCGTTGCACCAGACTGCATCAAGAGGCAGGTAATTGCAAATAATTTTCACAGGAAGTGTTGCATCCAGAGCCATCTAAAGAGAGAGAGAGACACACACAACCATAACCACATCCTTTTTTTTTTTTTTTCAAGTGGTGGTGTCGCCGTGTTGGTCCCAGGCTATGTGAGAAGCAAGGTAGGTGTAATATCTTTTATTGGACCAACTTCTGTTTCCTTCCCAGATCTGAAGAGGAGCTTGGTGAAGCTTGAAAGCTTGCACTGTACCTTCCACCAAGAGAAGTTGGGCCAGTAAAAGATATTACCTCACCCACTTTGTCTCTCTTTTTTTTTCAGTCACCTTCTGATCTCTTCTGTTGTAAAAGTTTCAGAGTAACAGCCGTGTTAGTCTGTATCCGCAAAAAGAAGAACAGGAGTACTTGTGGCACCTTAGAGACTAACAAATTTATTAGAGCATAAGCTTTCGTGGACTACAGCCCACTTCTTCGGATGCATATAGAATGGAACATATAATGAGGAGATATATATACACACATACAGAGAATAAATTTGTTAGTCTCTAAGGTGCCACAAGTACTCCTGTTCTTCTGTTGTAAAAGAGCACCACCTGCTGGTTCCTGTCCTTGTTTTAGATTTTTTTCAGGCTCATTACACAATTGCTATAGAATCCACTTCTGGACCCATTGATTGTGAGATGTATGTCTGTTTCTGCCAAAACATTGTAACTGATATTTTGGGTGATATCCCCAAATTAGATGAGTCCTGGGCTAGTGGGGGGAAAAACAATCCAAATAGGCATCCACCATTAATATTGGGATGTTAAAGGGAAAAAAAATTTCTAACATAAAAATCTCAAGTTACCTCTAAATTTTTAAAAATTCAATCCAGCAGCTCACCAGCTATGCTCTTGCTCCTGAGAACTGACCCTGGCAGCTTAAAATAACTAATGTTGGCCATGGTTACGCAGCTAACATGCTGAGACAACTACCTTTCATGCTGTCCACTATTGTCTCCTGGAGCTCCCCTGTCTGTCTGTATCCAGCAGCTGTTTCTTGTCCTGTACTGAGACTGTAAGCTCTTTGGGGGCAGGGACTCTCTTTTCATTCTATGTTTGTACAGCACCTAGCACAGTGGGGTCCTGGCCCAGGACTGGGGCTCCCAGAAGCAACAGTTATATAAATAATGCAGTTGAAGGCATTGCAACACTAGTAGGTGGGCAATGAATGAGGATATGGCAGGTGCCTGGTCTCTAATACGGCAACCTTTTAAGCACAGTGACCATTTCCATTAGAGGGGGCTGATGTGAGGGTCAGTTCAAATCTGGAAATTGGAGAGTAAGTGAATGCAAAGCAGTGAGAGGGAGCCTGAGCTGGGGAACTCCAGGCCTTCTCTGAGGGTATCCAGAGATAAGGCAAATAGAACAGAAAGTACTAATGTCTAGTGTAAAGCCAAGACCAACAGAAGGGACGGTAGGCAAAGTAACTATTAAGGTAAATATTGAGAACAGCATGTGGGCTCACTTTCAAGACTGCTCTGATTAGCTATAAGAGCTTACACAGCAAAATACGTACAGATCAATACAAGAACATATGGATTCTCAGAACAGCGCCTTAGATAATCCTTTTCTGTATCTTTTCCGTATCTCAGGTTAGTGAATGGTGTTGATATCTCAGTGGGAAATTTTGTGCCATTAGTTTTTGGACTGGGCCCAATGGACTGAGATGGAGGACCCTGCCTCTCAGCACTGAAAGGAGCAGGGAATGGGAGATTTCCAGTGTGCTAAGGTAAGTTGTTTTATTTTTAAATTGAGTTAATTTAGTAGTACCTATTTGCTGTTTAACCTTAAAACCCCCAACCCTTACATTATACAACACAACTGGCAAGATGGCTGTTCCCTGATTAATTATCATTATATTTAAGCCTTTAAAAAAATTATTCTCTCTTCTCTGTAATTAGAGGGTGTGACCAGTGTGTCTCATTCACTGCATTGCAGTTTTCCGCTGAGAGGCAGGACTGGCCTCAGTCAACAGCTGTTTGTAGCAGTCAGATGTCCACACCACAAAACATCATCCCAACTGGCCCCTTCCCATTTTCACCCTTAAAAGAGGTAGCCCTCTTGCAGGGCTGAGGCACGTTGGCATGGGGAGAAGGGGAAGGCCAGTAGCTTTCATCATCACTGGCTGTGCTGTACCTGTTTCATATTTAGGCCCTCTGTATAACCAAATCTGCTCCATAACTTCCCCGTAATTTTGACCACAGCACCCTACGAAGTTGCCCCGTGTCGCTTCCCTGGCAGAGCAATGCAATGCTAACCATCAGTCCCTAGTGCCATGTTGCTATAATCCACACCCCGCTGGGAATCCCTGCACTTCTGCCCCTCCCCCGCTACCCCTCATTCTGCAGAACTGAGAGGGCAAACCTTTTGATTTGCAGCCCCAGCAGTAGGGACTGTGGAGCCAGTACAGACGGCAAGTGAACCATTAACTTCAGACATGTTCAGCCCAGCGAGTGCAAAGCATGAATATGGGTGGGAGGGAAAAAACAGTGTTGTCAGAATGATTAATTACCTGAGCGCTGCAGTGCCTTTGAGTAGCAATATCCAGGTAAACCTTCTGAGGGTCCCCACTGCAGAGACCACTGGCCCAATCCTGCGTCCATTAAAGTCAATAGTAAAACTCCCTTTAGACTTAAAAGACTAAGCCCACTGGACGCAGGCAGTCTGCTTGCCTGGGGTGCAGGTGGGAGCACATTAAGCTCAGACTGAGTTTGGTATACCTGCTCTGTATAGTGACCCCAAGCAGAGCACAGGCCCAGCGCATGCCTGCCTGCTGCAGCGTGCCTTTTCTCTGGTAGCTATGGCCAGGGGCAATAGGGTTTTAACACTTGCTAGATCGATTAGACATCAGTGTCATGCAAGCTACCCACCGTTGTCCGAGAGAGGGCAGCAGTTCAAATTCTGCATTCAATACATTCCCAGTGGGGGCTGACGGCAGAATTTGGTGCACAGTATTGTATGCTGTAGGCAGAAGATACAGTACCTGTGACTAGGATGAGTTGAGTAATTAGTTCAGGAGGATGCACCCAGGGATTTTTCCCAGTGAGATTTTCAAGGGCTAGTGTGAACTAAGTTCTTTTATAAACTGAACCTGAGAGAGCGAGGAGTGACACTGACTACATTTAAGGAGCATTTTCGCACTAGAAAAATAATCCATATGCACTAACCTCTCCCTCTGCTCCCATTGAGAAAGTCTAAGCTATTTGTCATGCTGTGCTGAATTGCCGTTTGACACGGGGGTAAAGGTCCCCTAGTCCCTTGATTCACTTGAACCCATAGAAAGGTTTTAGGAGGTTGATTTCATAACTGAGTGAACTTGAGAGTAGCAATTGCAGTTCAGGGCAGGCAGATGCACCATTCAGCACACTTGAATGTTATCATTCCTACTAAACATACATGAAACATTATGCTGTTCTCATAAAAACAGCAGGGAACTTTATGATTTCCTGTACTGACTCCAATTTAGTTTTGGCTATGCAGCAGAAATGCATGTGTAGAGAATTAAACCCCCCATTAATTTCATTCCCAAAGGTGCTAGGTAAGAGCTAGCTGTGTACTGCATATCAAATCCAAGCTACTGCACTGATTCTATGGCTGCATAGACTTCTTGATCACCAACCATCAAATGTGGGAATCACAAGCCACCTCCACCACCTACTGCTTCTATCCTTTGGGGGAGGCAGGAGGGACGGGGCACTTCCCTACTCTACCACAGACTTACTGTGTGATGGCAAGTCACTTAAGCTCTTTGTGCCTCAGTTCCCCGTGTTAAAAATCAACCAAATAGCCTCTCCTCTCACCCACAACGGAAACAGAGGATAACGAATGATCCTTCCTTTAGCGGCCTTGTCTATTTAGTTTGCAACTTCTTGGGGTTAGATGTGTTCTCTTACTATGTTTTTGTGTCGCATGTAGTAATAACAGGGCCTTAATCTAAGTTGGGGCCTCTAGGCATTACCACAGTGATAACACCACTAATGGTGTTTTGATACTACAGAGATGGGCTCTATAGAAAACCCTGAGATAGACAGATTTTCTTAAGTCCATGGGGCTGAGGCTGGGAAGAGAAAAGAGGCCTGTATGAACTGCAGATGGATTAGGAGAGGACTGTGCAACTATCAATTGCAGGGGGGGGGGAGCCAAATGGATGTTTGCCCATGAACCTGTGAATGGGAGGGTAAATGGGCCCATGTGCCTGTACTTGGCCATGGGACAATAAGCTATTACAGTGAGGTTGACTCTATGAAATAAAAAATGTTTTGAGAAGCCCTGGTCCAAGCAATCTATAAATTGCTATTAATGGTTTCACTGGCAGTGGATCTGCTTCATCTTATTTTGACAGGCTGGCTTTTATCACTTCTCTAAACAGTGTGGCTGGGATCAGGTGAGCCCATCCCATGTTGGTCCTGAAAGGGATGTGCTGTATTTCTTTCCCTTATTAGCAGAAACAAGAAGTCCATGGTTGATCATCTGGCCTGCTTATAATTGCCAACCATCAGTTTCCAACTGAATAAACGGACGTTGCTCCCTGACGCTAATCTGTAGACACTTCTTACTGATATGGAAAGAAACCAGAGTCCCATTCATGTGGTTCTGCCCTATAAAGCAGTGGTTCTCAGCCAAGGGTACGCATACCCCTCCGAGTACGCAAAGGTCTTCAAGGGGTGCATCAACTCATTTAGATATTTGCTTAGTTTTACAACCGGCTACATATAAAGCACTAGCGAAGTCAGTACAAATTAAAATTTCATACAGAAAATGACTTGTTTATACTGCTCTGTATACAATACACTGAAATGTAAGTACAATATTTATATTCCAATCGATTTATTTTATAATTATATGGTAAAAATGAGAAAGTAAGCAATTTTTCAGTAATAGTGTGCTGTGACACTTTATATCTGTATGTCTGATTTTGTAAGCAAGTAGTTTTTAAGTGAGGTGAAACTTGGGGTATGTAAGACAAATCAGACTCCTGAAAGGGATACAGTAGTCTGGAAAGGTTGAGAGCCACTGCTATAAAGCACAGAGACTCAGAGCATGAGAAAGCAATTTCCAGATGCACTCTGCTTTTCAGGAGGTACATGCTGGTGCCTGATAAGGTGACACCTTACCTTATAATTGTGCAAATCAATATAGATCTAGTTTGCTGCAGAATATGCTGCCAACTAGTTTGTGTAAAGAATGATAAGATAAGTGGGGAAAACAAAACGTGCAGAGTCTCAAGTTGATCAGGGCAATACCATTTTAATCCAACCTTTTTTTCGGCAAAAATGCAGATTCGGTGACATGAACAAATTTTAAAAATGTGTTAATTTTGCCAAATTATTTCCATTAGAAATAAACCCCTAAAATTTCCCCCCAAAATTCAAAACGTTTAATTTTGATATTTTTGTAACAAAACTTTTGATTGTTTTGATTCAAAAAGACATTTTGTTTAGACATTTCCTTTGATTTTATTTTGAAAATATTTAAAACATTTAAAAATGCTCTAAATTGAAATGAAACACTTTGTTTCAATCCACCAAAAGTTAAAAAAAAAAAAAAATTTCCATTTACCGTTCAGTCTGAAATGATTTGTTTTTAATTTTTTCAGAATCGCCAGCAAACCAAAAAATCCATTATTTGCCCAGTGCTATTCCACTGGACAGCGATGGCATTTGAGCAGCGAGCAATACATTATCAGACTGCTGGTTCTAGAGGGATATACTAAGCTAATACATCATGAGACCCACAGTGCTGTCCTGCTCTGATAATATATTAATGTAACATGTCATTGGAGGGGCAGCCCTCTGATGATGTATTATCAGCTGCTGCAGCATCAGCTGTTACCTCCTATTCCATAGACACACTGTCCATTAGGCAAAGCTCTGCAGGCTGTGCAGTAAATTTAGACTTTTGTGGGTGAGTTCTAATCCCAACTCTGGCATTGATGCTGTCTGTGACTTTGGGTAAATTGCTTTATCTGCCTCTGTTTCCCCATCCCTAAAACAAGGATAGTAATAATACTTATTACCTCCCAGCAGGAGTGCTGGAACAATTTGTATGGTGGGGGTGTTGTGAGCCCTTGAACCAAACTCTAAACCCTGTATATGATGGAAACCACTTCAAGCCTGGGGGTGCTTCAGCACCCCTAGTTCCAGCACCTATGTCTCACAGAGATACAGTGAAGATTAAAATACTCCTCAGGAAAATCTTGCATGACCAATTAATTCAGGAGAAAAAGTGAGCTCTTTGCTCACTACTCCCTGACTACGGGCATGGAATTCTCCTTCACTTCCTATTGTCACCACCCTAATACTCAAGGAGAAAGGCCTGATTTTGCTAGGAGCGCCATGTTCCCCGAGGCATGTAAGCACATGCTTAAATCCATCCTTATTTGATAAGGGCCTGATCCAAAGCCCACTGCTGTCAATGGAAAAGCTTCAATGGGCTTTAGTTATAACTCCAAAATCAGTGGGCCTTAAGCGTGTGCTGAAGTGCTTTACTGAATAGGGATGGATTTAAACATGGGCTTAAATGCTTTGCTGAATCATGTTCTTAATTAATGGTGAAAGGATGATTTGAACAAAAATCCACTTTAAATAAAAACAAATATAATCAGCAAAGAAAAAAGCTTAGTAAATGGAGCTGACCACTCCGGCTCTCATTAACGACTATTTAAAACTATGCTTGAGAAGATCACATCATATTTGTCAACTTTCTTGCAGAAGAAATCCGTGAGATCCCCTGCAGAGAGAGCAGGGAAGGGTTTGAGGAGCGAGTCAAAGGTGGTGAAAAGGCGTTCGGGATTGCGGGGGTAGGATGAAATTCTGTTGGAAAAGTAGGATTGTTTAACTAGGAAGAGGACAGAACTGAAGGTGGAGAGAATGAATTCAAAGTCAGCCTGGTCGTGGGATTTCCATCAGAGGAGAGAGCGGAGTGTGACAGTAGCAGCAGAGGATGGGGAAGCTGGGGGGGGTGAGCTAGGACAGAGGTTGGCAGCCTGGACCTTGTGATGGAGAAAGGGGCACAAGAATCCAGGAGAGTGAAGCATGAAGAGAAGCAACAACCCTATCAATGGAAGAAAGGGGAGAGAGGGGCTGAAGGCAGACCCAAAGTCATGAGCACTGTTGGAATGGAAATCATGGAAAGGCCCAGGCATGGGAATGGGTGTGCAGGAGGAGGTTGACAGGTGATGCTGAAAGAGACCAGCTGATGGTTGGAGAAGGGGAACTCCGCAACAGAGAGCGCTAGTCCAAGTCAAGTGAATGGCCGTTTTGGAGGGTTGAACCAGGGCTGCAGGTTGAATGAAAAGGTAAGGAAGCATGCGGCGAAGGGGTCAGGTGGAGACTGAAGTCACTGAGGACGAGTGAGGAGAGGACGAGAGGTGTAAGCTGAGGGGGAGGAGTTGGGTGGATGGTGGATGACAGCCCCATGGAAGGGGAGAGACAGCCAAGAGGTGGAGGGATGAAATACACCGAGATGGTGGAGGGCCCAGATCTGTTGAGAGATGGAGAGGGCATTCCAGAGACAGCCAGAGTGGGGGCGGGGGCAGGGGGGAGGCAGGGGTGAGGCTGAGAAGGGTAGGAGGGGCGGGGGGGGGGGTGAGGTGAGGGTGGAGATCTGGATGTGGGGCAGGAGGGAAGGCCAGGGCCAGACTTGGAGTGAATGTCATACACAGGTCAGGGGGTGGAGGGGGGGCCTAGATGCCTGGGGCCAGGAGTGGCTGAACCCAGCCTCGTTCCTTACATTGACAGAGCTCAGCTCTCTCCCCTCCCCCCGCGCTGCGCTGGAGAAGCCGGAATCCAAGCCCCGCAGCCGGCTCCTGCCTGCACGGGACTGGCCCGGCCTACGGGATCCCCGCAGTGCGCAGCGCCCGGGGAGTGCGGATCCCGGCGGGACCCCGCGCTGCGCTCACTTCTGCAGGCGGCCCGGTCCCCGGCGGGGGCGGGGGCTGAGGTACGGAGCAGGGCGCGGGCAGCCCCCCAGCTGGGCCGCGGAGCTTAGCTCACCTCACGGTCCCCCTCTCCCCCTCCGCTCACTGCCTTCGCCCGGTCCCGCCCCTCGCTCCGCCTCCAGCTCCGCCCAGCACCAGGGCAGCCCGGCCGCCGCCGAGTGCTAGGAAGAGTGTCCTCGCCCGGCGCCCGTAGGGGATCCCGGCCCGGGGGTAGGTTCTGTGCCCACGTGGTGCCGGTGGAGCCCCAGCCTGGCAAGAGCCGCGTAAGTGGCCGCGGCTGCAGCAGCCCTTGCTGTGGGTGGGGGCGGGGCTGTCCCCCGACTCTCCCGGTGCGGGCGGACCTGGCGGGGGCCATGCCTGGGCGGTGGTTACTTCTCAGGGCGACGGCCCGGGGCCTCTCGGCGAGAGCGACCTGCGGCGGCGGGCGGCTGAAGAGAGCGCCCGGCGTATGTACCCGTGTCGGGCGGGCGGGCTCGCGTGGCCCCCGGGCTCCTCCGGGCGCGGCTGGGCTCGCAGGCTGGAAGATGGGCGCGGGAAGGAGACCTGGGAGGGGGAAAGTGCCTGATCATGTAGCTTCCTTCCTTTAACAGTGCTAGATCCTCAGGGTGTCTGGGTGCGTACACAGCCTCGGCTGGGGTGGGGTGCCCGGTCCTGGGCGGCGGGGTGCAGGAAAAAGGGGGAGAAATGGGAGAGCAACACAAAGGATTAAAGGTCTAGAATACATGGCCTGTGAGAAAGGCAGGTTTGTTTAGTTGGGAGAGAAGACGGTACATGAAGTGCTAGAACAGGGAGGGTGAAAAATTGTTCTTGTTAGTCTCTGAGGATAGGACAAGAAGCAATGGGCTTAAATTGCAGCAAGGTCGGTTTAGGTTGGACATTAGGAAAACTTCCTGTTAAGCACCTGCACAAATTGCCTAGGGAGTTTGCAGAGTCTCCATCATTGGACAAGTTTCAGAGTAACAGCCGTGTTAGTCTGTATCCGCAAAAAGAAGAACAGCTTATGCTCTAATAAATTTGTTAGTCTCTAAGGTGCCACAAGTACTCCTGTTCTTCCATCATTGGAGGTTTTTAAGAACAGGTTAGACAAATAGCTGTCAGGAATCGTCAGGTTGTTAGGGATTCCTGCCTTGAGTGCAGGGGACTGGATTAGGTGACTTCTTGAGGTCCCTTCTAGTCCTATACTTCTGTGATTCTGTATCTCTTATGCACTTCCCAGCCTCACTCGCTCAAGGTTGCCGTTCTCAAGCATTCTGTATTAGATAATGTATGCTGTGGCATATGCCATCACTAAGGCTATGTTTTAGTCACAGGTGCTTTTAGTAAAAGTCATGGGCAGTAAACAAAAATTCATGGCCCGTGACCTGTGCATGGCTTCTCCTATATGCCCCAGACTAAATCTTGGGAAGGGGCGGCCTGGGGGTACAACGGGTGCTGGGGAGGGGTGGCTGCGGCGGTGCCAGGGGTGCTGGAGAGGGGTGCAGGTGGCGGTCTGCGGCCCGGGACCCGCGCTGGTGCTGGGCAGGTATGTGTGTAGTGGGGCCGGCAGGCTCCTTACCTGGCTCCGTACTTCCCCAGAAGTGGGGACATCCCCCTCACTCAGCTCCTAGGTGGAGATGTGGCCAAGCAGCTCTGTGTGCAGAGCGCCGGCTTCGTAGCTCCCATTGGCTGCCCGGCTGACTGAAACTTTGTACGAGAGTGTGGCCTAGTGGGGAGAGACAATAGAGGGGAGATGCAGGAGAAAGCTGAGATCCTTCCTGGCCCTGTCAGTGGCTTGTTGGGTGACCTTGGGCAAGGCCCTTCCCATACTCCTTAGTTTTCTGATATGTAAAATGGGGCTAAAGCTGCTTGTAAAGTGATTTGTGTTTGGATGAAAAGCACTTTTAAAGAGCTAGGAATTATTGTTATTTCATTTATAAACGGGGGAGCACATTGGGCACCTTGCTCAAGGAACAGCTGTGTACCAACAGCTGTGCAACCCTGTTTGGACTAATGTTGGACAAGAAAGAGTGAGAACATGACCAAATTGCAAAATGCTGGCACAGGCTTGGTCTACGCTTAAAAGTTAGGTCGACATAGCTACATTGATCCGGGGTGAGAAAAAAACTAGCTACCGTAGCTCGGGGGATGGGGGCGTGGGTGTTCCTACACTGACGGAAAAATCCCTTCCATGGGAGTAGGCTTAATCTATGCTATGGGGTTATGCCGAGGTAGCTATCCCAGTGTAATCTCCATAGTGTAGACATAGCCTAAGTGGAAATGTTCTTAAATTACTGTCCCCACAGTTTCTCCAACTCACAACCAAAAAGACTAAACTGCAGCCCAAGTGCTGGGTGTGATACATTCGCTGTTTGTTTTTTCCACTGATGGAGATGCCATTTTGTTGTTCCACTCCTTGCTGAAGCCTGCTTCCTGCTCTGTCCTTTTCAGTGGTTTGCAATGGCTGGGGAGATGAGAGCAATGGCTGTCAGTCAGGCAAAAAGACTTAAGAGCAGCAATGAGGAGACAGAAAACCAAGAGGAAAATGGACACCAAGACAAAAGATTCAAGAGAAGCCAAGAGGATGCGGAGGATCAGAATAAAAAATTTCCCAAAAGGAAGATTGTGCTGTTGATGGCATATTCTGGGAAAGGCTACCATGGGATGCAAGTATGTGGTTAGGCAATAAATGCTGTTCAGCCTCTTGCGTTTGGGGTGCATGTCTGTCTGTATCAATATGCCCAAAGTGGTGCAGTATCTGAAATGAGGGGAGGGAGGTGGTAGCCAAGGACGAGCAGCTATAGGCTCCAAAAATCCAGGAGGCTGGGGCATGCATTGCTCAACCTCCGGTTCAGATGTGTTAGTGCCATTCAGAGAACATGATTTATGTTATGCTAGCAGCCGGTCCACACCAGCTTTCCCACCAGTGCAGATCCTGGTAGAACTGTACTGGGCTTGTAGCAATGATGGGAGATTTTTCAGAAAAACCTTGCTGCAGATAAGTCTCCTGTGTGGACTGAAAGCACCATGCTGCAGCTCCACCAGTTCAGCTAATGATCCTAGTGCTATCTTATGACATCCCTGCTACCTTTCCATTGAGTTCTTTGGTTGAGGCTCTGCAGTTGTGGCTGTTTCTCTGGCTCCTGGATTTTCCCAGCCCTGCTCGTTTCATTTCTAAAATGTTTGGCCACTGTTGGAAGACAGGATACAAGCATCTGTGGGCTAGATGGACCTTTGGTCTGACCCAGTATGGCCATTCTTATGTTCTTATGTTTAGATGTGTACAAGCAAAAATGGGCATAAGCATTACACTCCAGAATGTGTCCTCTAGTGTAGATGGGTATTCGATGTATCATTGAAACACACACACACAAAACATGCAGATTACATTTCTGCCTCTTCCTGTTGCATTTTTAGAACCTGTCTATACTGGGGATACTTGCCCTAATGCAGCCCCAGTGTTTTGATGCTCTGCACTGGAGTGGCTTACTTCAGTTTGGAAACAGGCTAACCTGCCCTGCTGCAGCTAAATTACATTGTAGGGGTGGGTTTGTGTTGGTGTAGCATCAGTATAACAACACTGCTACAAAGTGTCTCCAGGCTAGACAAGCCCACAGATACATGGCTGCTCTCTTAACCAAGCTGTGCAGAAAGCGACTTTTCCAATGCAATAGTAGCAGCAAAGTTGTGAGCCCTTAGATTTATACAATCTAAGAATGTATAAATCTAATGTTATGAATACGGTGACCCAGAATTCCAGTGTGCTGGCTTTGGAGTGACGGTGGCTGTACTGGAATAACATCTCCTTTGGTGCTGTGTTGCAGACCCACAGGTTGGTCACTTGTGGTGATCGCCACACAAATCCAGTTACTCACGGTTTGGGCAGGGGTTGAGGAATCACCTGAAATCACTTCTATCTGTTACCAGCTACAATAGCAAAAGAAATACTGAAAATATATCTGTCTCATTCATGACTCCAGGTAAAATATAATTGGTAGGGTTTGCTAGAGAAGGGCAGTGCTGTTTGTTTTGTGAAGAGAGAACTTCGAAAATTAATTCAGACTCCAATGGTTATTGAGTTCTGGGTAACGATGGATCTTCAAAGAAAGTATTAATTATAGTTTTCTTCCTCTATTTTATTTTTCTCTTCAGCGAAACGTGGGGTCCTCGCAGTTCAAGACGATCGAGGATGACTTAGTATCTGCCCTCGTTCGGTCGGGGTGCATCCCAGAAAACCACGGTGAAGATATGAAAAAAATGTCCTTTCAGAGGTGTGCGCGAACAGACAAGGTGTTGAAGCTCTTTCTTTCGTGCTCTAACAGACGCTAGTAGCACTGAGATTGTTGTGATGTCTCTGATCATGTGCATTTTGGATCACAGATGAGAAATAAGATCACTTTTATAACATGGGGTTCTCATTTGATAGTGAATGTATAATTATACTAAAGATAAAATATTTGTAGTGTGTACCCTTCTATTAAATTAAAGTATAAATAAATACTAGTTAGCAAATACCAGGGTAGTGACTAGATATCTGTTAAATTTGTAAAACTGCTACTTTATCCTCTCAGTTGTGACCTCTGCTTTTCCGCTTTAATTGTGTTTGTCTATTTGTTACTTCTTCCTCCCAACCCATTCCTGCCCTGTTTGTGCCATCCTGTTTGATATGCACCTCTACCCCGATATAACGCTGTCCTCGGGAGCCAAAAAATCTTACTGCATTATAGGTGAAACCACGTTATATCGAACTTGCTTTGATCCACCGGAGTGCACAGCCCCGCCCGCCCCGGAGCGCTGCTTTACCGCGTTATATCCGAATTCGTGTTATATCGGGTCGCGTTATATCGGGGTAGAGGTGCATTAGGGATTTTTGCATTGGGGACTGTTTTTGTTCTTTGACTATGTCTAGCACAACGGGGGCCCTAATTTGTAACTGAGATTCATTGATGCTCCCATGATGTACAAGCTTGCATACAGCACGAGTTTGGTTTTGTATGAGTCAAATACAGTGAAATAGCACAGAGAAGAGTGTCAATTTGCAGCCTTATCCCTTCCTTCACACTAACCAAACTACCCTGCTAGCCCATGAGTGTGCAGATGATTTTGTGGCTGACACAGAGAGTTGGGAGGTCTGGGATTCATGGCTTTGCTACAGTAGGCTTCTATGTGACTCTTGGAAAATCCTTTATACTCTTATTCTCTGTCATCTCAGTTTTACAAGTGGGGAAAAATATCATGCATCTTAGATTTGCAGTGGTGCTGAATTTGCTGGTGTGTCTTTCTGTATGGTTCTGACTTTATGGTTCTTCACTTCAGTTTGCAATGACCGATAACAGCAAAGAAATGAACCGAGAATGTGAACAGACTATCCATTTTAATTTTTTGTTCTGATACAGTTCTTTCACTGTGGCACAACTACCAATGTGTGTTCTCGTTGTTTTTGTTTTCCTAGGGCGTGTCTGCCGCTGGACAGATTGTGTCACTGAAGATCTGGCTGATAGACGACGTTTTAGAAAAGATCAATAACTGTCTTCCTTCTCATATCAGAATTCTGGGTAAGAATAATGGAAAAGTGGGTATCCCAGCAGTGTGCACAAACACAGATTTTAATTTAAACAGGAATACCATGCAACTTTTTGCTGTACCATTCAGATATTTTTTTTCCCAAATATTTCAATGTGACAAGGTGTGCGCCCCCCACCCCCTTTCTATTTTGTATAGGTTCTTCTTGGTGGGTGGGGATTGTAATGTGGCTGAAATTAGCTGATTCAAAAGTTTTGTTAACAAAATGTCATTTTTAAAATGAGGATTGAAAAGAGTCACCGGGGGATTCAGCTCCAAGAACAAATGTGATGCCAGAACCTACTTCTACATGATACCAACGTTTGCCTTTGCCCATAAAGACCATGATATCCAAGTTGAAACTTACCGACTGAGCAAAGAGACTCTTGAGAAAGTCAACAAGCTTCTTGCTTGCTACAAAGGGACCCATAACTTCCACAACTTCACCTCTCAGAAGGGACCCAAAGACCCCAGTGCCAAACGGTACATCATGGAGATGTACTGTGAAGAGCCCTTTGTGAGGGAAGGCATGGAATTTGCAGTGATAAAAGTGAAAGGACAGAGTTTTATGATGCACCAAATAAGGAAGATGATCGGTTTGGTGATAGCTGTAGTGAAAGGCTATGCACCGGAGTCCATTATGGAGCGCAGCTGGGGAGAAGAAAAGGTGGATGTCCCCAAAGCTCCAGGGCTTGGGCTGGTCTTGGAAAAGGTACACTTTGAAAAGTACAATAGACGCTTTGGAAATGACGGTTTACATGAGCCACTGGAATGGACAGAGGAGGAGGAGAAGATCGAGGTTTTCAAAGAGCAACATATCTATCCCACTATTATCAACACGGAAAGGGAGGAGCAATCCATGGTAAACTGGCTGAGCACCCTCTCCATCCATGACTTCAATGCCACTTCTTCAGGGGTACAAGTCAACGACAGAAACTCAAAGGTAATGGTTGAAACTTATCTTTTTAGAGGGATACTGTCAACTTAAAAAATAATTGCTCTTCTTCTTGAACACTTTTACCTGCTGTCACTACATCACCTAACATAACTATCACTTCAAGAGATTAGACTAAAATAATCATATCCAAATATCGAGAAATACATGTGTATATATGACGGCATTTTGTGTATAGTCCCTTTCACTGTTTTTTGTTACTTTTGCACATGGCAAGTGGATAAAGGAAGAAATATTTTAAAGTGCAGGAAGATGTGATTGCTAAGCCACATAAATTTAGGTTGGGAGCCAGGAGAAAATGTTACTATCTGTAACTACCTTGAACTCAAGAGAGACTAGATTTCAATTTGGTAGGTCCCTTTAAATACCAATTTGCATGGAGAACTCTGATCATTTATCTAACTTTTTGTTTTGTTTAATGGTCTGTTCACTTGCAAAGAAGCTTAAACTGAGAGGAAACTAAATTTAGTTACTTTGCGCCCAATCCTGCAAAGTAATGCACATTGGAAAGCACAATCCCAACTATACATATAAAATGATGGGGTCTAAATTAGCCGTTACCACTCAAGAAAGAGATCTTGGAGTCATTGTGGATAGTTCTCTGAAAACATCTACTCAATGTGCAGCGGCAGTCAAAAAAGTGAACAGAATGCTGGGAATAATTAAGAAAGGAATAGATAATAGGACAGAAATGATCATGTTGCCTCTATATAAATCCAGGGTATGCCCACATCTTGAATACTGTGTGCAGATGGGTCGCCCCATCTGAAAAAAAATACATTGGAAAAGGTTCAGAAAAGGGCAACAAAAATGATTAGGGGTATGGAATGGCTTCCATGTGAGGAGAGATTAATAAGACTGGGACTTTTCAGCTTGGAAAAGAGACGGCTAAGGAGAGAGATGATTGAGGTCTATAAAATCATGACTGGTATAGAGAAAGTAGATCAGGAAGTGTTGTTTACTACTTCTCATAACACAAGAACTAGTGGTCACCAAATGAAATTAATAGGCAGCAGGTTTAAAACAAATAAAAGGAAGTATTTCTTCACACAACGCACAGTCAACCTATGGAATTCCTTGCCAGAAGATGTTGTGAAGGTCAAGACCATAATAGGGTTCAAAAAAGAACTAGATACATTCATGGAGGATAGATCCGTCAATGGCTATTAGCCAGGATGGGCAGGAATGGTGTCCCTAGCCTCTGTTTGCCAGAAGCTGGGAATGAGCGACAGGGCTTGGATCACTTGATGATTACCTGTTCTGTTCATTCTGTCTTGGGCACCTGGCACTGGAAGACAGGATACAATACTGGGCTAGATGGACCTTTAGTCTGACCCAGTAGGACCATTCTTATGTTCTAACCCACCAGGAGCCAAAACTCCCACTGAGCTTAATAGGAAGTTGTAAGATCAAACTTTTGGTGCATGGAACTGCTATTAATTTGAATAGGTATAACTAGGAGACATGGGATATAGTATTAAGAAAGGGAATTTGTAGACTGAAATTCAGATCTTCCTGACAGATATGTTGGGCTGTGGAATAGTCTCCAAAGGGAGTAGTGGAAACATTGTTTGCTTGGGACCTGTTAAAACTAAGCTGGAGACAGCACTAGAAAAACAACTCAATGGAATCCTAATCTATTTTTTAATGAATGTTTCCCAGCACATCTGAAAACTTGGAGTGGTGATTTGGATAATCTTTAGTTAACAGGAGTTCTTTAAAGAAGAGTCTCAATATGTAGGGAGCAATCCTGCACTGACAAGGATCGGACTAGGTCTCTTCCACCTCTTAACATTTTATGATTTGTTTTGGTTTGAGACAAAATTCTAATATTGAAATTAAAATCCACAGCCTGGGTGAATGGCATGAATAAGGACAACTAGAGACTTGTCAGGGTTATTTTTGTACTTCTGGTAATTGTTTTGCTGCGGTGGTGCTCATGTAGATACACTATATGGAAACACTGTTGTAACTGGATGTAAAATGCTTGTAACACATGCCACCTTAATTTTGTTTAATGTGACTCAGAAAGGTACAAAGAATTCTCTCCTGCCTCCATTGCTGTTTGATGATAATAAAGGCTCACTGATGACATGTTAAAGAAGCACTGAGCTACGGGGCTAGCAGAAGCCATGTGTGCTTGTTACCTATAACAACAAATACAACATTAGGTTCACAGTTGCATGGGCTGGCTGGGAACAGATAAATAAGGAGTTTTGTGATCGATTCCATAATAAAAATTTTTTAGCCTATTTACACTTCAGCATGTTGTGCTGGTTGTTTTGCAGTTGGATACATTTACAGCCTTTTATTTTATAATAGAAATGGCCATTTCCATTTCAAAGCTACATACAGCTGTTTGCATTTGTTTTTGAATCAACATCACCCTAAGCCAGGGGTAGGCAACCTATGGCACGCGTGCCGAAGCCGGCACACGAGCTGATTTTCAGCGGCACTCTCACTGCCCGGGTCCTGGCAGGGCTGGCTCCAGGCACCAGCTTACAAAGCAAGTGCTTGGGGCGGCCACTTCGGAGAGGGGCGGCACGTCCAGCTGTTCGGCGGCAATTCGGCGGACGGTCCCTCACTCCTGCTCGGAACGAAGGACCTCCCGCCGAATTGCCGCCGCAGATCGGGATTGCAGCTTTTTTTTTTGTTTGTTTTTTGTTTGGCTGCTTGGGGCGGCCAAAACCCTGGAGCCAGCCCTGGGTCCTGGCCACCGATCCGGGGGGCTCTGCATTTTAATTTAATTTTAAATGAAGCTTCTTAAACATTTAAAAAACGTTATTTACTTTACATACAACAATAGTTTAGTTATATATTATAGACTTATAGAAAGAGACCTTCTAAAAACGTTAAAATGTATTACTGGCATGCAAAACCTTAAATTAGAGTGAATAAATGAAGACTCGGCACACCACTTCTGAAAGGTTGCCGACCCCTGCCCTAAGCCATACCATGATCATCACTGACACTGCTTTTCTTTTTTATAACTGCACTCTGACTTTGTGCTAAGAAAACACTGTAGAACCCCTAATTTTATTCAGTCAGATTGACATTGTCCCTTTAAAGAACAAGCCAGTTTAGAATTCAAACTTTAAACCAGTTTCCTTATATGTGTTACTAATAGCCCCTTAGATTGTTACTGTGCAACTGAACACATTTAAAAAAACAAACTTACTTACTTACTTTTCGGCACTTGTGCACAAAGCCCTATTTCTCTCTGACAATTTGGACCTAAATTTTGCAGTGAGGTCCCTAGATTCTGGAGCGCTCTGGGGAAATTCTCAGTTTTGTGACTGCTTCAAGAAATATGGAGGTTTTGATTGACTTAAATATGAAAAGGAAGAATACACTTGGTACAGGAGCCCTGTGTCGTTCATTGTGTTTTTAAATGAAGTTTTATATGCTCTCCCTGCATTTTCAGTATGCTGCAGATTGTCGTCATTCAGTTTCACACTTAACTGAACAGAGTTCTTCAGCAATTGCTTAGAACTTAGTAAACAATTCTGTTAATGATGTATGAAAGAATAAATCCTGCTTGTGTTGGCTCTGCTGTGCTAACAGGAATAACAATTCTGGCATTATTATTTGGCATCTAAATTGACCTGACAGCATGCCTGTAAGTTATTGTTTCCACGGAGCTATATGGAACTGGATTCTTCCATTTAACTATCTGCCATAAGAAGTAAAAGACAGTATTTTCCCTACCCCCTCTCACCCCCCCGGGCTATAATTTCAAATGTAGTAATTAGAGTTGGGTCCAAGTCATGAAATTTGGATCCAGATTCACATTTCCCTAGACTTTGGAGCAGTTTCGATCCAGTCTTTTGATTTGGGTCTATAATAAGCTGATGACAAAACCATTTTTTTTTTCCATTCTACTTTGCAGAGCAACGATCTTGAAGGCAGTGATGGTTGTGATGATGACTCTGACTGAGTCAGTAAATAGCAGGAGCTGGGATCTTTGCTGCTTGTGATTCAGTTTGGGTAGAACTAAGTGGCCTTTCTAAATCCAGCAATCCAGTAAAGCAGAGGTTTTCTTGCATGCTGAAAACAAGTAGTCACAGACGACCAAAAGGAACTGGGGGGAATAATGCAGCAGTGACCCTGAAAGTGACTGTGTACACCACTAACTGATGCATTGGAACGTGGAATACTTGAAAACTAAAATAACAAAAAATGTACTTTATAAAGGAATCTTGTTGTGCAGGAATTGTTTTCATTATGTAATTTGAATTATGTTTTTATTACAGTAAAAGTGCTTATATGAAACATACAGATATTTAAACGTGTAATCTCCACATAAGGCAAGTGCAAAACATTTTTAAATAGATTTTTTTCTTTTCATTTTATAGATTGAAGACCTCTATGTACTACTTTAAAAACCTCTTTAGTTTACAGAATTTCTTCATCTGTAGCTGCAGTGATTTCCAGAATTTGAGACTTTTTTGCATACTATCCATGACTTTCACATGCAATTTGTTTGGGATCAGAAATCTGTTGTTATACTGGTGGCCCTGAATTCTCTGGCTAGAGACTTAACTTTCTTTGCCATCTTTAAGCTTGAGAAACTGTTCCTTTCATGAATGAGATCTAATTTTGGAAAGTGGGCTGGTATGTGTGTATCAGGGGATACGCTGATCTTTTTATTTTAAAGATGTTACTAACAGCAGATGGTTCCAATGTGTTCTTATACTTGGACAATCCCAGAACATAGATTTATAGCTGCCTATGTATGCAGGGTATCTCCAGCCTAGGTAATTGTTTCACAAACCCTTTAATTAAGGTTAAACCACTTTGAACATGTAAAGTATTGTTATCACAAACTGCAAAGTACGAAACCTTAGAGGGGGTTCAGTACTGCCTGTGGTAGACGGCCAATTATATTGCAGTTGGTTTGCCATCCCTTGGACTTGCTAGGTAGCTCTCTGCTGCATTTTGGCCTAAATGTGTAAAATGTAAGGTTCAAATTTTCAGTAGGCTTCAATCTAGCATGCAGAAACTTTGCATATACAAATCCTCATTATTCATCTGCCCATTCAGATGGGGGAGTTGTGTGCAATAATGTGGGATTTGTATGTGCTGTCGAGTAGGTGTGCAAATACACACACATGGTTTCAGAGGTTGCGGATGAAAATTTGGCCCAAAGCATTTTCCCCTGGATCTGTGTGCAGAAGAAGAGGAGACTATGCCCCTAACTTAGAAAGAGTTTAGAGGGGAGAATATGCAACACAGCTTAAGAAACAGCTGCTTTTAACCAAGGCCTGATGGCCTTTGTTCCTCCGTGAGCAACATTTTAGTTTTCTGTGTTTTGGGCACATGAAGCTGCTGAGGATTTTTTTTGGTCAGACTTTTTGGGCTTAATTCACCATCTGTGGGACCAACTTTCTTAGGGGATGGGAGAGAGAAGTAGCGGTGGTGCAAGCCTCCCACAACCCTCATACTTATGATGCCAGCTGGTGCCTTAGGGATGGGATGCCTAAAGGCATCTCTACATTACAGGGACTATAAGGCATAGCTACAGCACCATAGTGTAGATACAGCGACAGAAGGGGGTTTTTCTGTCACTGTAGGGATGCTGAAGGTAGGTTGACGGAAGCATGCTTCTGTCAGTCTAGCTGCATCTACACCAGGAGTTAGGTCGACATAGTTACAGCACTCGGGTGTAGATTTTTCACACCCCTGATCATCATCACTATGTCAACCTGCCCTTTAAGCAAAGACCAGGCCTAGGAAACATGCCGATTGAGCCCTTTCCAGCTAAACTTCACCAGGAGGCTCAGAGCTGTGTAAATTAAAGCTCCCTTCCTGGCAGGACCCGGAGGGAGGGCAGTGGATGTAAATTCCTACTGGTACAGCAGCCCCTGTGGGTTTGACACACAAACTACAGCACCTGTGGATGTGAATTAAGCCTATGGTCTCCATGAATGTAATACGGTTCTCTCTTTGAAGGACTGTCTCCTCTGTTCAGTTCTGTGAAACGTATTAAATGGTTTTTATCTAAGGCCTCTGGACTTACGATTCTGTCAGAGTCATTTGTCCTTTTATCTTTATTAATAAGTTGCTGCAGATATTATGCTCTTGTGTTTCTTAGTGTTTTAATTAGGGTTTTAATTTTATCTCCAGAAGGTCTTGATCCATATTTTGTCTCGTAGGTAACAGCAGGATTGTGAGGGGTATGTCTCAGTGTGCCTTTAGGAGATGCTCTCTTCCCCTAGATTTTCTTGTACATCCCTCAATATTTTGTATAACTTAAATCATCGTTCTTATCTCTTCCCTCTCTCTCTCTCTCTTTTGTTTTTTTAATCAACCTCAATCTGTGAGCAAAGTCTGGGTCATTCTTAATAAAATAACTATGGGAATATTGTCAACTCAATGGGAATTTCATTTGTAACCTTTAGAGGAAACTGCCCTAGATCATTAAAATTGAACATTTTTACTTTATTTGCTCTGTGTGTGCTGTTTGCTTACTTTTTGCCCTTCACTTACCCTGGAGAGGCTGCTCTCAGGTCCAGTTCTGGGTTCTCATTCACTGGCACAATACTGCTGGGTCTGGGCTGCAGATTCCACACCGGAATGTTTGATTTGAAAGCAAATAAACCTGTTTGTTCATTGGGATACTTCTTTGAATTTAAAGATTCCTGGAGATAGTTGTAGGTTTTTATAAAATCTGCTTTTAGCATATGTACACTAGAAGGTTTTTTTTGTTGCTTTAACTGTGCTAGTACAGTTCAAGTAGCAAGCTTCCCCGAACTGCAGTGTGGATGTAGTTGTTTATGCCAGTATCTTAAGTGATGTCTAAACTAGAGTGTCTGTGCCAGCATACCCCCCTATTTAAGGTGCAGATTTTCCACCAACATACTAAAAACAATGGTAGGTAGCTAAATTGCCAAAGCACTCTCTTGTCAGCATAGTTCCATTGACAATGGAGGTTCTGCAGGCATAGCTATGTTGCCCAGAGCTCTGTGAATTTTTCTCACCCCTAGCAGACATAACTATACTGCCAGGACTTTGCAGTGTAGACCAAGTCATATTGTGGTTTGTGAAGTGAAATAGAATCATAGGACTGGAAGGGACCTTGAGAGGTCATCTAGTTCAGTCCCCTGCACTCATGGCACTGGCATCGAGACCATAAGTGATGTTCCCTTTCATACTGGATAACTGAGACTAAGGCTTGAACTCAAACTATAATGGTTTAAAAAAAAAAAAAAAACACCCCGAACTTACATAGTTATACTGATATAACTCTTCATGTACAGATCAGGCCTTCTACAATTAAAAACTTGATACACACTTGTCCGGGCAGCTGCCTGTGTCCATGGGTACATTTATACTAGATAAATAAGCAACACTGTTACAGCTATGCTGCCCTAGCTGTCCACCTCTCCAAGAGACGGTAGCTAGGTCCATGGAAGAATTCTCCTATCGATTTAGTGGTAGGGTTAGGAATGGGGTTTAGGCTTAATTACTTGCATAGTGCATGAATTTGTTCACAGCCCTGAGCAATGTTGTTAAGCTGATCCAGCTTTCTAGCACAGACCAGCCATGCGTAATAAGTCTGGCCCAGCTCATGTTGCCAAGCAGCATGAGTCAGACCCCCCAGAACTAAGATGATTTAAAGAAAAGAGATACAGTGTTTCTTATTTGCCTTATGTGCCTGCAGGTGGGTCCTGTTGCTAACCTTTCGCCCACCCCCCCAAGCTGGGCCAGAAACGTACTTGTTTTTTAAATATGAAAGTGGTGATTCTTCCATAGTAACATGATTCCAGGAGCTGGGGCTTACGGACATGCACCACTTACCCCCACCCAGAAGGCAACACTGGGGGAGTTGGCAACCCTGTCCCATTGGAATTGGGCCCAGAAGAGAGGCAGGAGCCCCAGCCGCTTGTGTAGCAAGGTGATGGTTGTCCCCTCCACCCCGGCCTCCCCTTCCTCTTGGCCGACAACAGCGCCCCCTGGTGCGCACAGAGCAGAGGGGAAGTGGGGGGGTGTCTGTGCACCCTCGCTGTTATGTCCCTGCTGCGTTCCCGTAGCGGAGTCCTCCGCCATTTTCCGCGCGCCCCTCGCTTGGACGGTCCTTGCTCGATAGCCTCGCTCTTCCTGGTGAGTCATTGCGCCGGAGCCCGGAGTGGTACAGCCCACCCGGCATTTTCCCCCCCTCCAGGGTGAGCTTGCAGTGGTATCGCCCGGGACTTCGCTGAGCCGGGCGGAAGGGCTCCTGGGAGGCGGGGCTAGGCCGGAGACACGCCCCCGGCGGGGCGGGGTCGAGCGGAGCTGTCTGAGGGCGGGTGGGGGGCGGTGTTCAGAGGCGAGAAGGTCCCCCGAGGGGGCGGAGGAGAAGCTCGGATGGGGCGGGGCGGGCTCGCTCGGTTGAGGGGGG